>NC_033622.1:4076409-4094715 GCF_001540865.1 Ananas comosus | reverse complement strand
AGGAGCATGGAGGCCTTCGTGCTCCTGAGCTGTTTTCGATTATAGAATTTTCGAATCGACGATCGGCTCCGTTAGACTTGATCTAGCGTATTTGAAGTTTCTAGAAAATAATTTTTGCGATTTTTCGATATCATTTACCTAGCAATAGAAAGGAATCAAAATTAATAATTTTTAATGGTTGAAAATAAAAATCCTATAAAAAGTGGTGATATAATACTAAAATTTTCGATCAGAAATATTGATCTTGTTGTAGATAGTATAAAGAATTTTGTATCAAAATTTCATCTGATTTGAATACTTCTATACCGTTAAACTTGAAAACGACAGATATCAACCATTAAAAATTATGGATTTTGAATCCTTTCGATCACTAGGTAAATGATATTAAAAAATCGCAAAAATTATTTTCTAGAAACTTTAAATACCCTAGATCAAGCCTAAGGGAGCCGATCGTTAATTTGAAAATTCCATCATCGAAAATGGCTCAGGAGCACGGCCTCCGTGCTCTTGAGCCGTTTTCGATGATAGAATTTTCGAATTGACGATCGGCTCCGTTAGACTTGATCTAGCGTATTTGAAGTATCTAGAAAATAAATTTTACGATTTTTTGATATCATTTACTTAGCAATCGAATGGATTCAAAATCAATCATTTTTAACGGCTGAAAATAAAAATCCTATAAAAAGTGGCAATATAGTACTAAAATTTTCGATCAAAACTATTGATCTTGTTGTAGACAGTATAAAGAATTTTGTATCAAAATTTCATCTGATTTGAATACTTCTATACCGTTAAACTTGAAAACGACAGATATCAACCATTAAAAATTATGGATTTTGAATCCTTTCGATCACTGGGTAAATGATATCGAAAAATCGCAAAAATTATTTTCTAGCAACTTCAAATACCCTAGATCAAGTCTAATGGAGCCGATCATCAATTCGAAAATTCTATCATCGAAAACGGCTCAGGAGCACGAAGGCCTCCGTGCTCCTAAGCCGTTTTCGATGTTAGAATTTTCGAATTGACGATCGGCTCCGTTAGACTTGATCTAGCGTATTTGAAGTATCTAGAAAATAAATTTTACGATTTTTTGATATCATTTACTTAGCAATCGAATGGATTCAAAATCAATCATTTTTAACGGCTGAAAATAAAAATCCTATAAAAAGTGGCAATATAGTACTAAAATTTTCGATCAAAACTATTGATCTTGTTGTAGACAGTATAAAGAATTTTGTATCAAAATTTCATCTGATTTGAATACTTCTATACCGTTAAACTTGAAAACGACAGATATCAACCATTAAAAATTATGGATTTTGAATCCTTTCGATCACTGGGTAAATGATATCGAAAAATCGCAAAAATTACTTTCTAGAAACTTTAAATACCCTAGATCAAGTCTAACGGAGCCGATCGTTAATTTGAAAATTCCATCATCGAAAACGACTCAGGAGCATGGAGGTCTCCGTGCTCCTGAGAGAACAGCAGCCCTGCTCTATATATATATATGTATATATATAATTGAGCTAGAATACACCTAGAAGCACCAACTCTAACTCTTAGATCTCCCTTTTGACTACTAATAGCCTATGGATCAAACACTATTTCACCTATCACCACCTGCCACCATTATCCTACCCTTACATCACTCCATCCAAGGGCTACAAACCCAAAAGCATCTACCCTTGGTGCTTTTGGGAGTTTCTAGCTCAACTCTCTCTCTTTCTCTCTCTATATTGTAGGTCTTATGTGCTATTAGGAGCACGGAGGCCTTCGTGCTCCTAAGACGTTTTCGATGATAGAGCTTTCGAATCAATGATCGGCTCCGTTAGACTTGATCTAGTGTATTTGAAGTATCTAGAAAATAAATTTTACGATTTTTCGATATAATTTACATAACGATCGAAAGGGTTCAAAATCAGCTGAAAATAAAAATCTCACAAAAAGTGGTGATATAGCACTAAAATATTCAATCGGAGATATTGATCTTACAGTAAATAGTATAAAGAATTTTCTATCAAAATTTTATCTGACTTGAATATTTCTGCACCGTTAAACTTGCAAATGATATATATCAACCATTAAAAATTACTGATTTTGAATCCTTTTGATAGGTAGGTGAATAATATCGAAAAATCGCAAAATTTATTTTCTAAATACTTCAAAAACGCTAGATCTAGTCTAACGGAGGTGATCGTTGATTCGAAAGCTTTATCATAAAAAACAGCTTAGGACAACGGAGGCCTCCGTGCTCCTAATAGCACACAAGACCTATATATATATATATATATTGTAGAGCTACTATGCTATCGGAAGCATAGAGGATCTGATGCTTCCAACTTTTTGACCATTGGATAAAAAATTATACGGTTGGGATGATTGCGGTCCCCCCAAGTTGAGTAGTATCCCTAGCGTTGATTGGTCCCCACAGGTTAATAGTATTAATCCAAAGGTTAGAAATGATTAAGGGGGTTGCTCTAAGGGCCAAAAAATTGGAAGCACCAGATCCTCTATTCTTCCGATAGCATACTAGCTCTACTCTCTCTCTCTCTCTCTCTCTCTCTCTCTCTCTCTCTCTCTCTCTCTCTCTCTCTCTCTCTCTATATATATATATATATATATATATATAGAGAGAGAGAGAGAGAGAGAGTTGAGCTGAAATACTATCGGTAGCAAACGGGCTCCGTTGCCACCCATTTGTTTTCGATGATGGAGACTCCAAATCGACGATCGGCACCGTTGTACATGATCTATACCACTTGAAGAATCTAGAAACCAAATTTCAAATCTTTTCGATATCGTTCTCTTGTCCATCAAATGGGCGTAAAAATGAATGGTTGAAAATGAATATCCTCAAAAAAGTGATGATAGGAATTTTGTAATCAAGATCAAGAGTATAGATTTTGTTCTAAATAGTTTAAAGAATTTTCTAACCAAAATTCAATTGATTTGGATAGCTTTATACCGTTAAACGAGAAAATGTCTCATATCTACCCTTAAAATTATAAAATTTAAAACCCTTTGGTCATTAGGTCAATGATGAAATTTGGTTTCTAGATACTTCAAGTGGTATAGATTATATTCAACGGTACCGATCGTCGATTTGAAGGCTCCATTATCGAAAATAAATGGGTGGCAACGGAGCCCATTTGCTACCAATAGCATTCCAGCTCAACTCTCTCTCTCTCTCTCTCTATATATATATAGCTATATATAGAGTCCGGCTACTATACTCTTGTGAGTACAATCGCCTTCGTACTCATAAGTTGTTTTCGATGATAGAGCTTCTGAATCGACGATCCATACCGTTAAACATTATCTAGAGCATTTAAAACTTTTAGAAATTAAATTTTATAATTTTTCGATATCATTTACCTTACGATCAAAAGCTCACAAAATTGACAATTTTTAACAGCCAGTATGCGATATTTGCTAGTTTAACGGTGTAAAAGAATCAGAATAGATTGAATTTTTGATAGAAAATTCTATTCACTACCTACATAAAGATCAATAACTCTGATCTTCAGTTGAAGGATCCGATCATCCATTTTTAGGATGTCGTTCGATTTTGACCGTTCATTTTATACCGGCTTGATGGACTTTATAATGATTTCGAAAAATTATGAAATTTATTTTTTAGAAGTTTCAAATACTCTAGATCATGTATAACGGTGTGGATCGTCGATTCGAAAACCCCAACATCAAAAACAACTTATGAGTACAAAGGGCTTTATACTCATAAGAGTATAGTAGCCCTACTATATATATATATAGTGCTATATCATCACTTTTTATGAGATTTTTATTTTCAGCCGTTGATTTTGAATCCTTTCGATCGCTAGGTAATGATATCGAAAAATCATAAAATTTATTTTCTAGATACTTCAAATACGCAAGATTAAGTCTAACGGAGCCGATCGTCGATTCGGAAGCTCCATCAGAGGCCTCTGTGCTCCTAAAAGCACACAATTCCTACTATATATGTATACAGAGAGAGAGAGAGAGAGAGAGAGAGTATTTTTATGAGTACGGTTGCCTTTATGCTCGTAAGTCATTTTTGATGATAGAGCCTCCAAATTGATCCATATTGTTGAATATAATTTAGAGCATATATACATTTTAGAAATCGAATTTCATGATTTTTTTTTTCTTTTAATATCATATATTGTACAATCAAAAGGCCTCCAAATTGATAATTTTGATGGCTAGTATGGGGTGTTTTTAGTTTACAGTGTAGAAGAAATGGTATTAGTTGAATTTTTGATAGAAAATTTTATTCACTGTCAAGATCAAGGTCAATAACTCTGATCTTGAATAGAAGAACAGGGTGCTCTATTTTTAGGAGGTCGTTCAATCGACCATTTATTTTCTTACCACTTGATGGACTCTTTTAATTTCTAAAAAATTACGAAATTCGATTTTTAGGTAGTTCAAATGCTTTAGATCATATTTAATGGAATGGATTGTCCATTTGGAAGATCTATCATCGAAAACAAATACTCAGTTATGACTATAGAAGCTCTAAACTCGTATACTTTTGGAAGTTGCTACTTCCAACCTTTGGGCGCTTAGATCCATACTATTCCAACCATTAAATAGTAAACCCTAGAGATCCAAGAGCTAAAAAGTTGTAAGTAGAAGACTTACAAAAGAACTCTAGATGGATTATATATATAGAGCTAGGCTGGTATACTATCGATAGCACGGAAGCCTCCGTGCTACCAAGTTGTTTTAAATGATGCGGCTTCCAAATCGACGATCAGTTCTATTAGACTTGATCTACACTATTGAAAGTATTTGGAAACTAAATTTTATAATTTTTCGGCATCATTTACCTATCAAACGAGTAGTCTAAAAATAAACGGCTGAAAATAAAAATCTCATAAAAAATGATGATAAAATACTTGAATTTAAGATCAGAGATACGGATCTTACTCTAAATAGTGAAAAGAATTTTCTATAAAAATTTCATCAGATTTGGATTGTTTTACACCGTTAAATTCACAAACGCATCACATCGACCATTAAAATTGTCAATTTTGAGACCTTTCGATCACTAGCCAAATGATGTCGAAAAATTATGAAATTTAGTTTTCAAATACTTTTAATAGTGTAGATCAAGTTTAATGGAGTCGATCGTCGATTTGGAATCCGCATCATTGAAAACAACTTGGTACTATCGATAGTATACCAGCCTAGCTCATATATATATATATATGTATATATAAATATATGTATATATATATATATATATACATACATATACATATATATATATAATGGTGTACGTAATGTAATATTAATATATTATGTTACTTATGCTATATATATATATATATATGTATATATATATATATATATGTATATGTATATATATATGTATATATATATACATATATATAGAGTCCATCTACTATCCTATTAATAGGATTGAGGACATTGTCCTATCAAGCCGTTTTGAATGATCGGAACTTTAAATTGATAGTCAGCACCGTTGAAATTGATCTACACAATTAGAAATGTTTAGAAACCAAATTTTGTAATATTTAAAAATCATTATCAAGTTCATCGAAAAGTTGAAAAATGAACGGTCATAAATGAATAACCTTCTTAAAATAGACGTTAAGACTTTTTCAATTCATAATCAGAGATATCAAACATTATCTAAATAATATAAAGAATTTTCTATAAAAAATTCAAGCAATTTGGATTGCTCTACACTGTTAAACAAGCAAACGGCTCATATAGGCCGTAAAAAATTGTCGATTTTATGACACTTTGATCACCATGTAAATAATTTTTAAAATTTATGAAATTTAGTTTCTAGATATTTCAAATACTGTAGATCAACTTCAACAACTCCGATCATCGATTCGGCTATCATCAAGAACAACTTGATAGGACAAGTGCTACTATCCTTTTAATAGGATAGTAGCCCTAGCCTATATATATATATATATATATATATATATATATATATATATATATACCGAGTTAGGCTAGAATACTATTGATAGCAAAATGCCCTTTTTGTTATCAAGTTTTTAGCCTTTGGATCAATTGCTTTCATCATTTTTAACCATTGTATCCCAGTGGGGATCACTCAACCCTAGGAGGACCACTCAACCCTAAGAGAGTAATATCATCATATCATCCTAACTCTACAATTTCTCATCCAAGGGTTAAAAACGTGATAGCAAAAAGGACCTTTTGTTATCAATAGTATTCCAGCCTAGCTCTCTTTCTCTCTCTCTATCTCTCTCTCTCTCTCTCTCTCTCTCTCTATATATATATATATATATATATATATAGCTAGGCTGGTATACTATCGATAGCATAGAAACCTCCGTGCTACCAAGTTGTTTTCAATGATGCGCTTTCCAAATCGACGATCGCCTCCGTTAGACTTGATCTAACTATTGAAAGTATTTGGAAACTAAATTTTATAATTTTTTGGCATCATTTACCTATCAAACGAGTAGTCTAAAAATGAACGACTGAAAATAAGAATCTCATAAAAAATGATAATAAAATGCTTGAATTTAAGATCAAAGATACTGATCTTACTATAAATAGTGAAAAGAATTTTCTATAAAAATTTCATCAGATTTGGATTGTTTTACACTGTTAAATTCACAAACGCATCACATCGACCATTAAAATTGTCAATTTTGAGACCTTTCGATCAGTAGCCAAATGATGTCGAAAAATTATGAAATTTAGTTTCCAAATACTTTTAATAGTGTAGATCAAGTTTAATGGAGTCGATCGTCGATTTGGNATATATATATATATATATATATATATATACACACACACACATACAAAGTCCGGATACTATGACCTAATTTCAACCTTAAAAAGAAGCTAGCTTGGTGCTACCAAGATTTCCGCCGTTAGATCTAGACCATTTTGATCAATTTAATCCGTTAGATAATACTATTAAACCAGAAATGAACCCACTTAACCCTAGGTATTCCACATCATATCAACCGCACATCTCTTAATCCATTGGCCAAAAACTTGGTAGCACAAATGACTTGATGCTATTAATAGGATATTAGCCTAGTCCTATATATATATATATATATAGATAGATATATATATATATATAGCATAAGACCCTTTTTGCTATCAAGTTTTCAGCCTTTGGATCAATTGTTTTCATCATTTCTAACCATTGTATTAAATATTATAACCTAGTGGGGACCACTCAACCCTAGGGGGACCACTCAACCCTAAGGGAGTAATATCATCATATCATCCTAACCCTACAATTTCTCATCCAAGGGTTAAAAACTTGATAGTAAAAAGGACATTTTGCTATATATATATATATATATATAGAGCTAGGTTGGTATACTATCGATAGCACAGAAGCCTCCGTGCTACCAAGTTGTTTTCAATGATGCGCCTTGCAAATCGACGATCGGCTCCATTAGACTTGATATACACTATTGAAAGTATTTGGAAACTAAATTTTATAATTTTTCGATATCATTTACCTATCAAACGAGTAGTCTAAAAATGAACGGCTGAAAATAAGAATCTCATAAAAAATAATGATAAAATATTTGAATTTAAGATCAGAGGTATTGATCTTATTCTAAATAGTGAAAAGACTTTTCTATAAAAATTTCATCAGATTTGGATTGTTTTACACCGTTAAATTTACAAATGCATCACATCGACCATTAAAATTGTCAATTTTGAGATTTTTCGATCACTAGCCAAATGATGGCAAAAAATCATTATATTTAGTTTCCAAATACTTTTAATAGTGGATCAAGTTTAATGGAGCTGATTGTCGATTTGGAAGGCACATCATTGAAAACAATTTGGTAGCATGGAGGTCTCCGTGCTATCGATAGTATACCAGCCTAGCTGAGAGAGAGAGAGAGAGAGAGAGAGAGAGAGAGAGAGAATAAAGTTAGAATACTCTTAATAGTTTCGGCTCTTGGATGAAGAGATGTGTGGTTAGGATGATAGTGGTCCTCTAGGGTTTAGTGGGTGGTTGGTGAAATAGTATGATCTATGGGGTGGAAATGGTCAAAGGGGTAGATCAATCGGCGGAAAACTTGGTAGCACTAAATGTTTTGTGCTATTGATAGCATTGTAGCTGGGGACTCTATGTTAGGATTTGGCTAGATTTGTAGTTGATTTTCTAGTTGGATAATAATTAATATTTAAATTTATTAGAGATAAATTAAGATTTAAATATTAATTAGAGTATAAATCTAACTAGAATATGATAAATACTTAAATCTATTGGAGACAAACTAAATATAGGTTTAAATATCAAACCCTAAACCCTAATTATACTAGAATTGGGGTACGCTTTAGTGGAGCATTATTTATAATGCTTAAGAGGGTTGAAAGCCTGATAGAGGACGACTGAAGCTTTAGTGGGTGTGCGGCTGGAGGCTTGGAAGTCCATACCAAAAGCTAGCCAAGTGTTTGGTGCATCTTGTGCACGGGTGCATAAAAATTAAAGAGAAAAAGAGAGTTGTCTTTTAGGTTTATAAAAGACGAGAGAAGGGTAGGAGCAAGGATTTAAATACTGTGGCACGGGTTGTGCCGGAAACTTGCCGGCACGGTGCGTGCTGAGCCGTGCCGATGCGTGCCGGTAAAAAAAATTCTTGTTTGTTGACACATAATAGCATGAATATTTATTTTCTTTAACAACAAAATATTCTTACTATTTATTATGTCTTTTTATCACATCTTTTGAACTTTATTGAGGAAATTACATACTAATTTAAAGAATAGAGGGTTTTGAGGCCATCGGCACGGGGTCTGTATTGTGCCGGTATCTTGTTGGTACGGTACAGCACGGTGGATACGGTCCGTGTTGACGGGCACTTAAAACCTTGGGTAGGAGAGATTCAGAAAGAAGGCTCAGATTTGAAGCTACTCTGTTACAGTAGAGGAGTTATTTATAACCTTCTTTTATTTGGTAAATCTTATTTTACTTGCATATTTTTTATTTGGTTTTCTCTCTTTTATGATTGTATCAGCTTTTGCTGAGGAGACGGGTTTATGGTAAAAATCCGAATCGACGCTTCCGTTGCGGAATCCCAACAATTGGTACTGGATCAACATCAGTCGGTATCAGAGCGGGTTGCGGATTCTCAAAATCTGGTATCAAGACGAGTACTAGATTTCCAGTACTCTCTTTCTCTCTATATATACATATATATATATATATATATATATATATATATATATATATATATATAGAGAGGGCNTTTTGGGGCTTTCTATTATGTGTGCTTGTATATATATATAGGGGGAGTGTGTGTGTGGAGAGAGAGAGAGAGAGAGCGAGAGAGAGTATATATATAGGGAGGGAGGGAGGGAGGGAGGGAGGGAGGGATTGTCCAACTATAATACTTTTGGAAGTATAGAGGCCTCAATGCTTCCAAATTGTTTTTGATGTTGGGATGTCTAAATCAACGATTAGCTCTATTAGACCTTGATCTACATTATTGGAAGCATCTAGAATCCGAATTTTATAATTCTTCGACATTTTCCTAAGAATAACAATCTTATATAATATAACAAAACAAGAATTAAATTTTAGATCAGATCAGAGGTACTTATTCTAGGTTGTGAAAACATTTTTCTATCAAAATTTTGTTGGATTTGGATTTTTTATACTGTTAAACATGCAAACAAGTCATACCTTCCATTAAATTAGTCGATTTTGAGACCCTTAAATTTCTAGGCAAATGGTGCTGAAAAATTGTGAAATGTCATAATTTGTTACTTCGAAAAGTGTGTATCATGTCCAAAGCAGTGGATCATCGATTCGGATGTCAATCATCGAAAACAAAGTGGAAGCACGTAGACCTCCATGCTTCCGAAAGCATTCCAGTCCAAGTCTTTGTATACACACACATGCATTGTCTTTCTAATTTGTGATGTCTTATTGTTTCATTATCCAACTTAATTAGGTGCATCTGGAGCTCTTGTACTGTCCCTATAACATGCAGAATGGATTCCATAATCCTTTCGAGAAGCAGTTCACTATGACTTCTTTGGAGAAGACCATCAGGAGTGCGGAAAATGGAACAATTGTAACCAATTTCAAGAAGATAGCTTCGCACAAGAAAAAGGAAATTATCATGAGGGGAGTGCTTTCTGTGACAGTAATATCAGGAGAAGATTTGCCCGCGATGGATATGACTGGAAAGTCTGACCCATATGTTGTGCTTACAATGAAGAAAACAAAAACGAAGTATAAGACAAGGGTAATTCCTCATTCCCTGAGCTTTGAAAAGTTGTATTTCTGTCAAGTGTGAGAGTAATGTGGCTTATTCCAGGTTGTGAATGAGAGCTTAAATCCAATGTGGGATCAGACTTTTGACTTTGTTGTTGAAGACGGCCTACATGACATGCTTATTTTGGAAGTCTGGGATCATGATACATTCGGAAAGGTAAGTTTACTTCAAATATTGAACTTATATGTTTAATGGTTGGAAATTATAGAGCCATTGAATGTAGGTTCTCAATCAGTTGGCAATGGTAAGAGCATTATACTTGTTATGTCGGCACTATACTCATTATGTGAAATTAGCCGGTGAAATATCATCTTTGTCAGCTGTTGCACATTTATGGTCGTGAGACCTCCTAGTAATTGAATAGAATAAAAAACAGATCATTTAGTGCAAATTTGGTGTAGTTTAAGATTTTTGCTTTTTTTTTTCCAGCAAATTTTGAGGTATAAGCACTTGGAATAGAACAATAACTAGCGATGTACCTGCGTTTTGCCGCGGGTACGATAGGTATGTTCTTAATTATATTTATAAAATATTAGTACATATTTCTATTAAATATATATATATATTAAACACATATTTGTATCAACATATCTAATTCTAAAATATAAAATTTTGTTACAGATTTTGTCTCTAGGTATTTGATAGTTCCTAAAATTTGGGGTTCTGTACACTTTCAAAATTTTCTGAAGCAAAAAGGAAAAGTTTGTAATATTTTATTTTTAGGCAAGTTTGTTCAAAAGATATATATATTCTCGTTTTGTGTTTTTTTAAATTCTTATTCTTCTAACTCTATTCAGATCATTTTTGTCAACCCATGCAAGCAATATCGAGAATTGAAAATATTATGATAAAATAAAAAGTAGTTACTTGATTCGTAGGTTTTTAATTGACTAACTTTATAATTTTTTTTAGAATTTATGAACATATATTTAATTTTGTAAGAAATTCTAAATTTAGCAAAATTAAGCACCAATGTGAAGAAATTAGATACAATTTGTTCTAAAATTTGGACTTACAATAGATAAATGACAAACAAAATGGAGTACTCTAATTGGTTTAGTAGTTGGGTAGGTAATGAAGCAAACCAATTTAGAAAAATAGCTCAAAATTTTATATAGTTTAGGATTTAAAATTTTAAATTTTGACGTTGAAAATTTGGGAATAAATTAAAATTTCAATATCCAAAATTTGGAATTTTATAATATAAAATTTTAAAACCCTATATATATATATATATATATATATATATAGGTAGGGAGAGAGAGGAGGGGAGGGTTTTGGGGGACATGTGTTATCCCCCAAACCCTCCTTTAATGTAGAAGAAAGAATAGATAGAAGTAGATTAGATGCGCCCAAAATTCTCCCATAGACCATACATATGTCCACAATCAATGGTCTACGATGCACCGGGTGTACCGAATAGTTGAGCCGGACACATATCAATAAAAGAAGAATACCCCACGGACTTTAGTATAGAGTAATAAGATAGATGAAACAATAATGAACTTCTCGTCTAAGGTGTTGTTCATTGCGAAGACATGAGATTGACGAAAAAAAAGGACATTTTTTTGTGTTTGGTTACACTTCTCATAAATTAGGTTAAAAATACATTTACACTTTTCTTGCTTTTATTACTCACTCTTCTTCTCAAATGTTGCTGCTGTTCTTAAAAGGGGGAGTTTTTGCTGCCATATATTTATTTTTGTGTTCAAGCCAAAGCGATTGTTGATGCTAAACATGTTATTGCGAATATGGAAAGCATGTCATTCTTATACACATACGAAATGGGAAAAGAGGAAGAAGAGAGAAATAATGTCAAACGTGAACGAAGCATACTTAGTCGACAGTTGTTCTTAGTCAACCATCTGTGTTTCAGTTCTTCAACTCAATATAACTGTCAAATGCATCAGAGAAGTTTTTTTTTGTGTTGATTGTTGAATCATATAATATTCATTCATATAAGAGATCTCATTTATCATCTCAGGATTACATGGGAAGGTGCATCATGACTCTGACAAGAGTTATAATGGAGGAACAGTACGAGGAAAGTTTTCCCTTAGAAGGCACAAAATCAGGAAAGTTGAACTTACTTCTTAAATGGTCGCCGCAGCCGATCTACCGCGAATCGTGAAGTAGGACGATGATTCATCGAAGAGGGATTTTTCCGAGTAAAGTTTTCTTTCTTCATGTTACAGCTAGATTTTCAAGAGAGAGGCTACCATCGAATCGGTCCGCAGGTGGTGGGGTCTTGGATAAGTCCCTCCAATTTTCGAAGAGTTGTAACATTAATGCATCTATTTACTGTATCAAATAGTCCATTAGGCCTTTACTTTTGTTATTCTTGTCGAGCTATGTAAAATGTCATTATTATATTTATAGCATATTAAACTAATGCATTACACCAGAGATAATCTAATAAATAATGATTAGCCCTGCCTATGTATCCAAAAGTTGGTGTAAATTTTAGACCTCATCTATTCAATGATCAATATTATCTCATTAATACCATCTAAATGAGTTGTTTCGACTCCTTGATGGGTGAAGTGTAAGATATGCATCTAATTTGGGCGTGTACATGCAAGTATTATTTTCAATAATTATTTTATTTTCAAGTGCCAGACTCTCTAGGGATGGTCTTAACTTGTAATGATGGCCATCTATTTTTCACGAAAGTATAAGATGTGACAATAACTTAATATTATAGCTTTACTTTGACATGTCATCGAACAAAATGTTTTTGTCAATCTCATTCACTGCACTCAATATTTGATGATTAATATCTAAAAAGGAATATATTTGGTTTTAAAATTATGCACTCTTCACTTTTAACCTTTTTATGGTTTACTTTTGGGTGCTAGTACTATTATGAATCTGAGGGCTAAAATGTTTTTTTTTTTTTTTTTTTTTTTTGAGGAATAGGTAGCGCGTTATCTGTTTCATTCATTGAAAGAGNAGTGAACTAAGCTACAGAGGTGAGGCAACACGGGCCTCGAAAGAGTTGAAAAAAGAAAAAAAAAAAGAAAAAAAAAAGAAAAAAAGAAAGAATCCTAGCGATTACAGTGGTGCAAATTTAATGACAGATAGTGCTTCCATTGTACTGTTCCTAGCTTCCAAAATGATCCACCAACAAGCTATTAAACCGGTTGGTTCCGAAAGAGGGGATGACGAGTCCTTTCTACTTATCCATCTATCCCAAACGATAGTCACGTCATCACCCAAGTCTCTTGTCTGTACATTTTCCAATGCTATGACCATAAGAAATCTAGAAAACACGCACCGAGCGAATAGGTGGTCCACTGTTTCCTCCTCTATCCCACACAAAGCACAGGATGTGTTACCCATCCATCCTCTCTTAAGTAGGTTGTCTGCAGTAAGGTGCCTCTTCCTGAGGATGAGCCAACAAAACACTTTTGCTTTTAATGGTATGCGAATTCTCCAAATCTGACTAGCATGGGCGTCCCTCGTACCCCCATCGCACAGCCCAGAATAGGTTGACTTTACTGTAAAGCGTCCGTCGGAATTCCATCTCCAATGCACACTGTCTGGTCCCTGTTCGATTCTAAAATTGGAGATCTCTGTCTTCAGTGATGTAATGCAAGAATTTAATCGATTATCGTTAGTTGTATCGCATCCCAAGATCTTGCGCCAATCCCATCCGTCGCTTCTAAAGCACTCACTGATATTTAGTTTTTTGCGATTTGATAGGTGGTACACCTTCGGGAATGACGATTGTAACGTGGTGTCCCCACACCAGCGATCTGCCCAAAAGTCGATACTACAACCATTGCCCAATTTATAAGCAACGCCCCATTTGAAGATTTCTTTTTGACTTAGAATTCCTCTCCACCAGAAAGAGGGAGGTTTAAAGGACCAGCCCTCCTTTAATGGTCTTCTTCTAACATAGTATAAGTCGTGTATTAACTTGTTCCACTCCAACTAGGGCGAGGTATGAAATTTCCACCACCATTTGACAAGAAGAGCTTGGTTCATCATGGCTATATCCAGAATGCCTAATCCTCCCTGTTTCTTCCTCCTGCAAACGTTTTTCCACGAAACTAGACATCCGTTGCCAGGTGAGTTGTGCCCTCCGTTCCAAAAGAAGTCCCTTCGTAATGCCTCAATACTATTGATTGCCCATCTTGGTGCCTTGAACACTGATAGATAGTAAATGGGAAGATTAGTAAGAACAGCATTCACTAGTATGAGTCTTCCCTCTCTTGACAGGAGTTTCGCTTGCCACCCTTAGATTTTGCTTTGTATTTTGTGTTAAAAAGGAATAGTCTATACTTTTTGAAGTATCCTAGCTCAACTCTACATTTGAACTATAATGTTTAATAAAGAGCCTATATATAAAAATTGGTAGCACGAGCAGAGAGTCTGGCTAGTGTACTATCGGTAGCACAGCGGTCTCTGTGCTACCAAGTTGTTTTTGATGATGCAGTTTTCAAATCAACGATCGGCTATGTTAGACTTGATCTATATTATTGAAAGTATTTAGAAACTAAATTTTATAATTTTTCGACATCATTTACGTATCAAACAAGTAGTCTATAAATAAACGGTTGAAAATAAAAATCTCATAAAAAATGATTACAAAAGACTTGAATTTAAAATCAGAGGTATTGATCTTACTCTAAATAGTAAGAAAACATTCTATAAAAATTTTATCATATTTGGATTGTTTTACACCGTTAAATTTACAAACGCATCACATGGGCCATTAAAATTGTCATTTTTGAGACTTTTTGATCATTAGCCAAATAATATCAAAAAATTATAAAATTTAGTTTCCAAATAATTTCAATAGTGTAGATCAAGTCTAACGAAGCCGATCGTTGATTTAAAAGCCGCATCATCGAAAACAACTTAGTAGCATGGAGGCCGCCGTGCTACCGATAGTATACCAGCCTAGTTCTCTCTCTCTCTCTCTCTCTCTCTCTCTCTCTCTCTCTCTATATATATATATATATATATATATATAGTGACACTCCAATAGTCTTACATCGGATAGGAACGACGAGTTATTATTGCTAGTAGGCCGAGTCGTTATATTTAGTATAAGAGCAGATTCACTAGCTAGAAATGTGAGGTGGATTATTATTACTGTCTATGGTCTCTTATATTATCAATCACCAGCTAGAAGTGAGAGGTGGATTATTATAGGGTCCATGGTGTCAATGGTGTCAGGGACTTGGAAAAATTTTGCGCAGTCCGGTCCCTGGCCCAACTCTGCAAGCTGAAGTGGGTCGAATCGGATTGTTAATGAAACCTAAATCCAACCCACTTTGGGAGAGTAAAGGTTGCAAAACTGTTGCCTTTATGCCTTATTATCTCTTAGAAAAAAAACTACCATTAGTCATGGAGAGACTCTTGGGCTTACCTTTTATGAGGGCTCATTCTGTGTGTTAATGAGTGAGTTAGTTGGTGAGTTATAGTAGCTAGATTCATTGTATCTCTAGGCCTATAAATAATGGGTGTGGCTAAGCCAAAAAATAAAAGAATGTGTATGTTGTAATCCACTTTTCTAAGTAATTGAGAGTACTCAGTTTTTTTGTTTAACCTCAATATCTTTCTTTTCTTCCCTTTGCATACTTCGTAGGACGCGAAGGTCTGGGCTACCAACAGGGATAAAGGCTTGCCCATTTTTGCGGAGAAAGGTGAGCACTGCACAGCTTTGTGAACAACAACACTAAGGCTAGGACAATGGTCTCTTATATTCCCAAATTCCCAATCACAATCCCATTCCTATTTGATATTGGACTATTGGGGTGTCATAGACTCTTCCAGTTTTGGCCTTAACAAATGCAATTCATTCTATTTGATATGGGACTATTGGGATACTACAAACTCTCCCCATTTTGGCCCTGACGTCCTCGTTAGTCCAATCACATACACAACCCAATATCATCGAGCGAAATGAGGTCCGCCTCACACTTCCCGTTGGTGAACCGGCTTTGATATCAATGTAACGATTCGGCCCACTAGTAATACTAATTTGTTGGAACTAAACTACTAGTTTAAAATACTTATGCCAAATTATTATTACTAAGATCCCTGTTCTCTTATATTTTTAATCACAATCTTATTTCTATACGATATAGGACTATTGGGTATCACATATCTAGTACTTAACTAGTTTCTGAAAGAATAGATGATGAAAAATTATAGTTTGGATAAGTTAGAGTAGGATATGAAAGAGGAAAAAAAAAACTTAACTAGTTTCTGAAAGAATAAATGAGAAAAAATTGGAGTTATGATAATTTTGAGTACGATGTGGAAGAGAACAAAAAAAAAAAAAAAAAAAAAAAAGAGTAAAATCTTTCCGCTGGTCAAACCTTTTTTTCACAGAATTTTTTGAGGAGCTCACTTAGATGATGATATATATATAATATATATATATATATATATAATATATATATATATATATATATTATATTGTGAGTAAAAACTAGAGAAAAAATTACCCGCCGCCAATTTTTTTGTGAGCTATTTACATATTGCAAGATACATAGTTAAAAAATGCAAAGAGAAGACCAAAACAATAGATATCTCAATCTGTCGTACATCACATTATATATAACATAAAATTAGACAGATCACAATACAACTGAAACTAGAAAGAGATTAACATCTTGTGAAAACCTAATAACCATCTCCATTAATTCTTTTCCGGTCAGCATTCAAAACACCTATCACTTTGCAGTTGTTAATAACGTAAAGCTATCATCGATGACTCTTTTCCTATTTAAGTCTCCATCTACGCTCTTTACTTTTCTTACCTGTAGCAAGATTATCAGTCCATATAGATATAAAAGATTGATTTTGCAAGTAAAGAGACCGCAGAGTAGGATTAATTTCCATGAATATCCCATTCTTTCTCTCCATAGACAACAGCACATAGCCAATACTACCAAGTCCACGAAGTGCTTAGATGCTCCTTCACATTCCTGGGGCTCCAATCAATCACAAAATTTTCAAACGGAAGATCAAACTTTTGAGTTTAATTACTATATATGCTTCTTCGTTAACTAAATGGATTTAACAAAATTGCACCTAATGAAGAAGATATGATTAGTGGTTTCTTCTCCACTGCTGCAGAAAACAAATCCTCTCCTATTGATCTTCCAACCTTTAATTCTTGATCATCACTTCTATTATTGAGAGCCAACCACATGAATAGCTTCACTTCTAGAGGAATAAGGGAAACCAAAGTTTTTTGACCAATAGGACATCTCATTCCTCCATTATTAAGAACTTGCATAGGATTTAAAACAGAAAAATTTCCATTAGTAGCGCATCTCCATTGAGCTATATCGTCCTCCCTATTTAGAGGGACGTTGGCCAACCAACCCAGTAGTAGTTTACAGTATCAACATGTACTTGCCCCTAAAAATTTGCTTAATTATAATTTAGAGGGCCCTCTTCCCGTCGAGAAAGTCTACTGTGTCACACTTGCACTACATTATCAGTAACGAGCCAAACACATCTTCTCAAGTATTAACTATGATGGGAATAGGTGGACCCAAGGGATACAATCTTATTGGTTGGGTATACCCACGTCAGCAATATAACTGGTGCATTTTAGATTTTTTTTTCTTCTAGTCAGCCCATTAAAAATAGCTGCTACAGAATAATTTTTGAAGTAAGACGGTCTATAAAGTGTTGGCATTCGGTTAAATCGAATCGGGTACGCCCATAAGCGGGTTCGATCCGACGGATATTATATCTAATTGGATTAGGATTAATCTCGCTTTCAAATTGAAAGCTAATTAAAGATAAATCTAATCATATTAGATAACAAATAATAACCGATTTTGGCCTTATCTCTAACGCTATTAGAATTTTGGAATTCCTTATAAATAGACGGCGATCCCACATGAAACGATGTACAAAAAAGGAACGAAAAAAGAGAGAATAAGAAAATAATAGAGAGAAACCACATCCTCCATTGACCTATTATTCATGAGGACTTGCACGGTGATATTGCGATCGCGCTCGTTTGTAGTTCGATCTCACC
>NC_033622.1:3981607-4076384 GCF_001540865.1 Ananas comosus | reverse complement strand
TATATATATATATATATATATATATATATATATATATATATATATATATATATATATATATATATATATTTGTGAGTAAAAACTAGAGAAAAAATTACCCCGCCAATTTTATTGTGAGCTATTTACATATTGCAGAATACATAGTTAAAAAATGCAAAGAGAAGACCAAAACATAGATATCTCAATCTGTCGTACATCACATTATATATAACATAAAATTAGACAGATCACAATACAACTGAAACTAGAAAGAGATTAACATCTTGTGAAAAGCTAATAACATCTCCATTAATTCTTTTCCGGTCAGCATTCAAAACACCTATCACTTTGCAGTTGTTAATAACGTAAAGCTATCATCGATGCACTCTTTTCCTATTTAAGTCTCCATCTACGCTCTTTACTTTTCTTACCTGTAGCAAGATTATCAGTCCATATAGATATAAAATGATTGATTTTTGCAAGTAAAGAGACCGCAGAGTAGGAATTAATTTCCATTGAATATCCCATTTCTTTCTCTCCATAGACAACAGCACATAGCCAATACTACCAAGTCCCACGAAGTGCTTAGATGCTCCTTCACATTCCTGGGGCTCCAATCAATCCACAAAATTTTCAAACGGAAGATCAAACCTTTGAGTTTAATTACTATATATGCTTCTTCGTTAACTAAATGGATTTAACAAAATTGCACCTAATGAAGAAGATATGATTAGTGGTTTCTTCTCCACTGCTGCAGAAAACAAATCCTCTCCTATTGATCTTCCAACCTTTAATTCTTGATCATCACTTCTATTATTGAGAGCCAACCACATGAATAGCTTCACTTCTAGAGGAATAAGGGAAACCAAAGTTTTTTGACCAATAGGACATCTCATTCCTCCATTATTAAGAACTTTGCATAGGATTTTAACAGAAAAATTTCCATTAGTAGCGCATCTCCATTGAGCTATATCGTCCTCCCTATTTAGAGGGACGTTGGCCAACCAACCCAGTAGTAGTTTACAGTATCAACATGTACTTGCCCCTAAAAATTTTGCTTAATTATAATTTAGAGGGCCCTCTTCCCGTCGAGAAAGTCTACTGTGTCACACTTGCACTACATTATCAGTAACGAGCCAAACACATCTCTCTCAAGTATTAACTATGATGGGAATAGGTGGACCCAAGGGATACAATCTTATTGGTTGGGTATACCACGTCAGCAATATAACTGGTGCATTTTAGATTTTTTTTTTCCTTCTAGTCAGCCCATTAAAAATAGCTGCTACAGAATAATTTTTGAAGTAAGACGGTCTATAAAGTGTTGGCATTCGGTTAAATCGAATCGGGTACGCCCATAAGCGGGTTCGATCCGACGGATATTATATCTAATTGGATTAGGATTAATCTCGCTTTCAAATTAGAAAGCTAATTAGAGATAAATCTAATCATATTAGGATAACAAATAATAACCGATTTGGCCTTATCTCTAACGCTATTAGGATTTTGGAATTCCTTATAAATAGACGGGCGATCCCACATGAAACGATGTACAAAAAAGGAACGAAAAAAGAGAGAGAATAAGAAAATAATAGAGAGAAACCACATCCTCCATTGACCTATTATTCTAGAGGGACTTGCACGGTGGATTTGCGATCGCGCTCGTTTGTAGTTCGATCCACCGCGAGTTCGTGGAGCGTGAGAAGACATTCAAGGACGATCCGAGGACACGTGAATCAATCTAAACGATCCGGGCTCATCGCGTTGTTGCGCGAATCGCTTCCGAAAAAGGTACGAATCGAAAACTTCCGCTGCTTTCTACATTGGTATCAGAGCCTTGTTGGTTGATTTCGTGCCCTAAATCATGTTCTAACGAGATTACATGCGTTAAAAATTAAATCTATCAAAATTTGGATTTTATTTTGCATGTATATGAGCGTTAATGGCCTTTTTTCAAAGGTGGACATCTTTGTATGATTTTTACACATCTTAAAACACCTATGTTGAAAGATTAAATTTACAAAGCTTGATTTAATATGGTTTTGTGTTTTATAAGAAAAACGAAACCCTAAATCGATTTTGTGAGGTGTCTTGTTTGATGTGTGATGGATATCTTATTGCGAATCTTGCATCAGTGCCCTAAAACTTCTGAAGAGAAGGACAAGATGAATCGGATTCCATATGCTAATGCGGTCGGGAGCCTGATGTATGCTATGATGTGTACTCGGCCTGATATATGCTATGCCGTGGGCCTGGTTAGCCATTTTCCGTCCAATCTGGGATTGGACCACTCGAAGGCAGTGGCGCAGAAGAAAATAATCCTGGAACACATATCTACGAGTCGCGTGGTTGTAGATTCTCTAACTAAGCCTATTGTTAGAGAATTATTTTTGGGCTCATGTTAAAGCTCTTGGACTCCGTAGGATTTGATTGTGTAGACAGTCGATTATTTTTTATAATTTTTTGGTTATTTAATTACAAATTATTATTCTGGAAAAGATATTTGGTAAAATTAGTACACATGCATTGTTATTAAACTGATTGATAGTATGTCGCAGGCCGATTGGCCCTCTCACACGGGCAATCATACCTTTCGGCGCTGTAGAGAGCGAGCGAAAATTGAGGCATTAATGGAAGCCGCCTTGGTTGGCACCAAGATGAGGTCATTAATGAGACCGCATACGAAAAGTCCCACGATTCGTATGGCCTGCATATTGAGAGCCGGATGTGAGCTCACCGTTTGACGCTTGAGATAGCGAGCAAATGGAGAACTCAGGCTAGACACTTCGGGAGTGACTGAGCTAAGATCCGTATGATATTGAGAAAGACATACGCTTATTGGGATTCTCTGTTATAGCATGTATTTCATACTACATGTGCTGGGCGACTAAATAAAGAAGATGAGTGAATGGATCCCTGCTTCCTCATCGTGTGAGTTCTTACGGGCATTTTTTTTTGAGACGATGTCCTATATATGATAGATGCCCTTAGTAACTTTTGACTATGTCATTAAGTGAAAGAATTGATGTTGCTACTTTGGCATGTTACCTACGGCTATGAGTGATGCGGCTTTACGGGGCATTGCTGGGAAAGCAATCAGTTCTCAACTCAGTGGCATGAGGGCTCAAGGAAGACTAGTTGAATTACACTAAACACTTTGACTCATTGTCGACAGGTTGTATCGCTTCAGTATAGCGAAATAATTATGAGTATAGTGTCATAATGTGCGCAATTGCGGTTAGCATGGCTCTTTGAGGGATTAGAGATGCTGAACCTGATGTAATTCAATGGTCTAGGGCATCACGAGTCTAATATTTTTTTTTCTCTTTTTGAGGGTTGATGTCTCTATGCTGGCCGGATGCGGTTTCTAGTATAGAGCTCCCAAAATGCAGGTTGACTCGGCGGTCGCACTGTTCATTTCCCTGTATGAATAGAATTAATAGTGGTGTGATGTTGAGGAAGTGGTTACGATGGCATCGATCCCGTCATGTGCGAGTGGGAGATGTTGGCATTCGGTTAAATCGAATCGGGTACGCTCATAAGCGGGTTCGATCCGACGGATATTATATCTAATTGGATTAGGATTAATCTCGCTTTCAAATTGGAAAGCTAATTAGAGATAAATCTAATCATATTAGGATAACAAATAATAATCGATTTGGCCTTATCTCTAACGCTATTAGGATTTTGGAATTCCTTATAAATAGACGGGCGATCCCACATGAAACGATGTACAAAAAAGGAACGAAAAAAGAGAGAGAATAAGAAAATAATAGAGAGAAACCACATCCTCCATTGACCTATTATTCTAGAGGGACTTGCACGGTGGATTTGCGATCGCGCTCGTTTGTAGTTCGATCCACCGCGAGTTCGTGGAGCGTGAGAAGACATTCAAGGACGATCCGAGGACACGTGAATCAATCTAAACGATCCGGGCTCATCGCGTTGTTGCGCGAATCGCTTTCGAAAAAGGTACGAATCGAAAACTTCCGCTGCTTTCTATATAAAGATTTGAAAAAGTAGAAACCTATATATAGCTGCCACCCCCAACCACCTGTCAGTCCAAAAGTTGGTGCTATTTTCATTCCCAATCTTAAAATTGTCGAACTTGATCTAAGAAGTTTTTCTGCTCCTTGGTATGTGGCATGAGAAAAGCTTTGCTGTACGTCTTAAAGTAATTCCCTTTTCCTAGCTCTTTCCATTTAGTTTTAACTAAAGACAGAAAGTACATGTCTCCACCACCACCTTGCAAGTGATGCTAAGTTAAACTCTCTTAAATTCAGAATCCCCAAGCCACCATGTTTTTTACTCTTACATACANGACATACTATCAATCAGTTTAATAACAATGCATGTGTACTAATTTTACCAAATATCTTTTCCAGAATAATAATTTGTAATTAAATAACCAAAAAATTATAAAAAATAATCGACTGTCTACACAATCAAATCCTACGAAGTCCAAGAGCTCTAACATGAGCCAAAAAGAATTCTCTAACAATAGGCTTAGTCAGAGGATCTGCAACCATGCGACTCGTAGAGATGTGTTCCAGGATTATTTCTTTCTGCGCCACTGCTTCACGAACAAAGTGATACTTTAAGTCGATGTGCTTTGTCTTGCCATGATATTTCGGGTCCTTCGTGTATGCAATCGCTACCATACTGTCACAATAGATCGTCACAGGAACGGAAGTACAAGTGACAATCCCAATATCTCGAAGAAACCTCCTCAACCATATAGCCTCCTGGGCTGCTGCAGAACACGCCACGAACTCCGCCTCCATGGTGGAAAGAGCTATACAGGTCTGTTTCTTACTACTCCAAGTTATGGCGCCATTGCCAAGTAAGAACGCATATCCTAAGGTCGACTTACGCTCATATAGGTCACCAGCCCAATCCGCATCGCTATAACCGATGAGACGTAAATCCGTACCTTGATAGCACAGCATATAATCTATCGTACCTCTGAGATAACGAAGTATCCTTTTAACAGCCTTCCAGTGGTCCAATCCCGGATTGGACTGAAAACGGCTAACCAAGCCCACGGCATAGCATATATCAGGCCGAGTACACATCATAGCATACATCAGGCTTCCGACCGCATTAGCATATGGGATCCGACTCATCTTATCCTTCTTTATTTGGAAGTTTTAGGGCACTGTATAAGGTTCAAACTCTCACCCTTAGCAATAGGAGTGTTAATGGATTTGTAATTGTGCATCTGAAATCGCTCTAAAACTTTTCTTAGGGAAGTCTCTTGAGACAAACCTAAAAGTTTCTTTTGAAATATTTCTTGCATGATTCGGTTTTCCAAATCTAAAGATATGATTTTTTAAAGATTCACTATCTTTAAACATAAAAAAAAAAAGGTTTAATATTTTTTTTTTGGGTGCCGTCAACACGGCTTGGGGCAGCAGGGAAGCTGCGCGCAAGCCGCGTGGGCGCGCTCGCTGGCCGCAGGCCGCAGGCCACGCGCCACGCGGGCCGTGTGCGCAGGCCGCAGGCCGCGGGCCACGCGGGCAGCGCACCCCTTGCGGGCGGCGCGGGCCACGCGCGCCGCGCTCTGCAGCGCAGGCCGCGGGCCACGCGGGCTGCCCGTCCCTTGCTGGCCGCGCGCGGTGCAGGCTGCGGGCACGCGGGCCGCGCTCTCCTTGCGCGCGGCGGAGGCCACGCGGGCCGCGCGCTGCGCGCAGGCCATGCGCGGGCCTCGCCAGCACGAGGGCCACACGCTGGCCGCGGGCCGCGCAGGCCACGCGCGGGCCGCGCAGGCCACGCGCGGGCCTCGCGAGCGCGCGGGCCACGCGCTGGCCGCGGGCCGCGCAGGCCACGCGGGCCGCGCCCTGCGCGCAGGCCACGCGCTGGCCGCGGGCCGCGCAGGCCACGCGCGGGCCTCGCGAGCGCGCGGGCCGCGCGGGCCGCAGGGCCCTTGCGGGCTTCTCGCTGCGTGCAGGCCACACGCGGGCCGCGGGCCGCGAGCCGCGCGCGGTGTGCAGGCCGCGAGCACCCCGCACGGGCTGCGGGCCGCGGGCAGCGCCAGGCCGCGGGCCACGTGCAAACCAGGCGCAGGCTGGGCCAGGAGCAGGTCCGCAGTCCGCGGGCCACGTGCAAACCAGCGCGCAGGCTTCGTTTTTTCTGCACATTTTTTTAATAAAATTGTTTAAACGAATTCGAAGTTTAATATGCATATCAGATATATATTGCATACTTTTGTGATTTAATATGCTTTTATGAAATATAATGCTTGCATTTATTATGATGAGTATTATATTGCCTTTTATGATGCATGGATAAATTCTTTAGGCATTTTATATTTTTAAATGCATGCCTTATCTAGTGGGAGTCTTTTAATTTATGGTAGAGTAAATTATACGTCTTTACTCCCTAATATTTTGTGCATCTTAATTAAATAATTAAAAATTTTGACATATGGTGTNGCAGGAACTTACAGAAGAGTGCGAGGTGCTTGAGCGCCACCTAGCTTGATGTTTGCTCGCGCTAGCGTTTAGGTGGCACGTTCAGGGAGATCTTATTATCCAGTTACCTCCTACACCAAAGAGAGATAATAAAAGAATAAGAGAGAGAAAAAAGCAAGGAAAAAACATGTAGCAAAGTACACCCTAGCGGGCAGATAAATATTCCTTAAGGTTTTAGGATTATCGCAATCTCTATTCCGGTTTAGCTAATAATAAACAATAGGATTATACTAATCTAAATAGAGATTAATCGAAAGGTTAAACTTTCGCTCTAATTAGGATTAGGTTAATCTATATTATAGGCAGCCTAGCTTGGGCGAATACTCGCATGGGCTAAGCTAAATTGGCTTACGGTTGTAGAGGGTGAGCGTGTACTGCCCTAGCTACGGTAGCATTGGTGAAGGAGTTGTAGTGTGGTGATAATTAAGATAAGTATGTCCCTTTACTTGTCACGCTGGCGGCTCAGTTGGACGTAAAACCCTCGAGATATGATCTTTGGCGTAGGCCGGTCGTATCTCTGTAGTTGGGAGTTTTTCTCTTTTTTTTTATAATCTGAGCACTACGGGATCTGGTAACTTAATGTAGTCCAAGTCGTAGAGATTAGGGAGTTTCTCGGTACGATTGGCGTTAACGCGTGTAATACTGTGATATGAGTATTAATAAAGCGATATGACTTCGCTATGTTGGACAGCTGTTACTCAGTTTCACAAATCACATTAAGTTGATCAGAAGGAACTCGGGAGTACGGTGACTCAACTCTTGACTAACGAAAGGGTCGTTACGGGGCATTTCGGCGTAGTGAGTATCGGCATCCATTGTACGGTTTCATCGTTGTAGTTAAGAAAGTGAATTACTGTATCAGTTTTCAATGATTCCCGTAGATAGTATATATCCTGTAGCAGAGTTTTTTTTTACGGGCATTCTTGAGTGTGCTACTCCTTCGTCCCTAGGTAAGTGAGTAGAAGAAATAAATCAGCGGGTCGTGTACATCATACTTTATGTACGATATTGTCTCTTAGGGTTATTCGCATACAGAAAGAGTTATAGTATGCCTAGAATCGAGTCAGTGAGGGCTTCACAGATCGGACTCAAGAGGTAAACGAGCGATAGAGTTCGCAGTTTGCCACTCGAGTGTAGGCCGAGAGTTATACGTCCGGTATGCTTAGCACCCTGAAAAGCATACGCCAGAGTAATTACTGGAGTAGAACCACGGTTGGTTCCGCCGAAGGTAATTACGGAGTTAAAAGCGAGCGAGAGATGTCGCGGCTTTCCATACTAACGGGCACACTCTCCCGGTTAGCCGGACGCTGTATGATAGTTAGTCAAATTATTGTTACGTACACATGATTAAAATGGTTTATAGAAAAGGTCTTATTATTAAACATTAATTTATTGGTTTTTTAATATTTTTTATTAGCTGACAGATGTGTTAGTTTAGGATGCCTCAGGTTCTCGAAATTGTACTCGGGTTTTTATTAAGAGATTGTTATCCGAATCAATCTCTTAGATGTTGGTGCGCTGAGCATCTATACACAAGGTCCTAATAAAAGAAGACGCGGTGACGGAAGCTCACCAGGTTAGGGTCTAACCTGCCTTTTACCGATTGGTCCGGGTGCCGTATCGTATATAGTCCGGCTCATGTGTAGTATCGTATGTAGTCCGAGGGCTGGCGTAATCGTATACCTTAGGCTAAGTAGAACAGGAAGAGAAGTCTTCAAAATCCCGTGACAAATTCCAAGTTTGAGAGTGGAAATCGTTATCCTCACAGTTACCCAAACGTTAAAACGTATACTTTAGCAAGATTTTGAAAAGAATCCATTCAGAGAACTCTGTCTGGATTTTCAAAGAAACTTACTAGAGCATCCTAGAATTGAGGCTCGTGTATTAAGCGAAGTGGGTACAGGAAGTAAAGTTTTAATCTCCTGTCGGTGCAGACTCACCGCTGTTAGTAGAGGAATAATAAGGGCCGGTTATCCTATAGTAGTTGTATATTTCTTTCCTAATCTTTTTAGGAAACCTGGCAAATTGTATGTGTGTCACTAGAAGAAGTTAGTAGCATTTAGGTAGAAGTCACTACCGAGCTACTTTAGCTTATATGGTGACAGACCTCCTGACGAAGTTAGGTATTTACCTAGCAGCCTCGAATGTTTGAAATACGAGTAGTGGGAAATGTCTCTTCGGTCGTCCGACTAGGTATATCTAGAGGAGTAGGTCAAGGGTTAACTCTTTACGTCAAAATTGCAGGTAAACCATTTCAAGGTTTAGGTTTTTACGCTGTTACCGGTTCTAGTCTGCCTAGCTTTGTTTGGAATGTTGTCCTCTTTTTCAAAGAAGCATTAGTTGCGGAAGAGCAACCCATTTTGGGAAACGATGATCCGCTCGGAACATGGATAGCTATCTTGGCAGATGGAACGCGAATTAGAACTCTTGGGTAAATAAGGGTTAACAAAACGCGGGAACACCGTTCAGTTGGTTCAGGGTCTGTACTAAACTGAAGTAGCTAAGATAAAGGAGGTAGTAATGTAGGTAGGTAAGGAATACTCATCCATTACTCTCTCGGAGAACCTTCCTAAATCCGAGTAGTAGTAGTACACGTCGTTGATACTTTCGAAGGGGGAGTTAGAGTTTTGCTGCTGCCCCTTACGGATGTGCACGCGAGGATGCTTCAACTCCGAGGTGTAGATTTCTATTCAGCGAGGGTGATAGGGGTCCTTCATAGCCTCAACGGAGGAGACGGAGTTGACTCGCTTATCTTCGCGGTTACAGTCTCAGTAGGTAGAGTACCTTGAGTCAAAGTAAAGCTTGGAGTGAAGATATTCCTTTTAGGAGGAGCTCCTTAAGTTGTAGAGCACTGAGTTAGAGTCAGTTTGAAGGTAGTCCGACGAAAGGCTACTTGTGCATAGGGAATCCCACAAGTCTCATAGAATATTTCTATGTGAAAGAGGGAGATCCTGGGTTGAAAGGTAGGAACACTCTTCATAATACATGTATTCGACGGCTTGGGGTTCCTGCGTCCTCGAGGTTTAAACCAAAGGACGGACAGGTATTAAGTATTCCCCACCTTCCATGACAAAACCTCCCATGTGCTAATTCTTATATCCGTCGTCAATTATTACGCAGAGGGGTTTTCCTCTGTCCGTTTAAACGAACGCGGTAGTAACTGGATTGGTACAGTTCGTTCCACGCTAAAGAAGAGAGGCGATGTGGTAAAACGACGCCTCACGGTCCTTAACAGTCGACAGACTAATAAGGGAAAAGTAGTGTGTTAAGGAATTTAACAAGTCTATCTATGAGCGCCGGAGCTAGTCAAGAATTCGTAAATTAAAAGTATAGATTGACTAAGAGTTGGAGTAATTATATTGCAGATTTTGTTAGGTTACGAAGTCTGAATACCCTCTAGTCTATTTGTACTGGCTTCGCGCATACCAGTAGATATTTACACTACTTCATTTTTCGTGGTACAGAACGGGAGTGTGAGTAACCCGGTGTTTACAGCCTTACCTAATTAACATTTCCTTTAAGACGGTAACTTCGAAATAATTTACCAAAAGCCCAGCGAAAAGGGCGATTTGTTATAAGTGTTCACCCATCCAGCTGAAATCACTCGCTCGAGTTATTGGACAGAGATTGATTAGATCAGTAAGATAGGACGGGTTATACTGGTTCTGCACGTACGGTAAATTAACTTTGTAACACTAGTAAGAATTGTCTTCTATCGTCCTTTTTTCTTAGTGATAATAATTATAATATTAGTTACAGGTTTTGGTATTTTGGTAAGCTATATTTTGGAGATGGTATTATTTATCAAGGTTCTACTTAGAGTTGATGTAGTGAGAGTTTTGCTTTTCTTTTCGGATTGACATCGTATCGTTCTTATCTTTTGTTCAAGGCGGCTTAAAGACCTCGTATTTCATGTAGTACATCTATATTTCAAGCTGGTGGAATGTACTAGTTGAACATACACGGTTGCGGATTGTGGCTGTGAACTTAGTAAGGGGTACATATGAGAAGACGAGGGTCGTCCGTGCGGGTCGTCCGTGCGCTGCCATAAGCTGCTTAGGGTAGGCTAGGGAGCGATGCACCAGACAACGAGGACTCAGATGTTAGGTGTGTCCCTCTCTAAGTCGTTGTTTGCAAAATCTTCTTTGTTTTCTCGCTCTTAGCCTTATCTCAGCATGGAAGAAGCCGAGTCACGTTAGTGCTCGCTTCACAGGGTCGACTAATGTCAACTTTGTTCAGTAGAAACTGAACAGAAAGAACGGTGGAGCAAACGAAGAGAAAGAAAATCACAAGAAGCGTAAGAATCCGCGCCTAGGCGATGTTAAACTCGGGGTCATCAAGAGAAAGCGAACTTGGGTCTACAGGACGCTTTCAAATTGAGTCGTTGTAACCGTCAACC
The DNA here is from genome assembly GCF_001540865.1 of Ananas comosus. Classification (NCBI taxonomy): domain Eukaryota; kingdom Viridiplantae; phylum Streptophyta; class Magnoliopsida; order Poales; family Bromeliaceae; genus Ananas; species Ananas comosus. The sequence continues at coordinate 4,065,533 of NC_033622.1, read as the reverse complement.
TCAAAATTGTCGGAGTTCCGCGAGGAGGAGGTTGAGGTTTACGGCGCGTTGTAGGAGTTTTCAAAACTATAACAGCAATACCCAGTTTAAATGAGCGTATACAAGGGTGCTTAACCTTTCTCTCGCTTAGCATCGAACCTAGACGACGAGTAGTCAGTTCCACGGCGGTCGGCTGAAATTGAGCACTTAGTATAAACTGTAACAAGATTGCACGACGAAGTATCAGACTAGCTGTGCGAAGAATATTGACAGTTTGGCGTATCAGTCTGACGCGTTGGAACATTGGCTTCGACGTGGTTTAAAACGAAACTCTCGGAGGGTGTACAGTATGCGTCAGCCTATGACGAGTGTGAGCGTGTTCTCTAGTAAGACGTATGACGAATCGTTGCACTACGCTCGTTACGCTAGGAAGAATTCGGTTAATAATATCCGAAGGTATAGAGCCGCTCGGACCCGTGATCACGGGAGGCACCCAACCAGGTAAAATAACGAGTCCAAAAGGTCCTGGAGAACGAGTCGCTCTTGTATAACTTAAAATGCCACGGTTTATAGTATTAACAGTGGTAGGTTAAAGAGCGGGAACAAATTTAGGCGTTGTTAAACAAACCTTCGGTAATTTAGAGTGAAACAAGTACGTTACGCGTCTCTTCCTATAAAATTTTAATCATGTGCTATGTATATAAGTTAAAACGGCGTAGAGATTAATTTATTTAATTTTTAATCTAGTATCTACGCATTTCCTTCTAAAGCGATACGAGTATTAGTGTAGTGTGTGGTATACAGTTTTAAAAATTAATAAATTAATTCTACGTGTTTTATAATCCCTCATTTCTGCATATTAAATGAGATGGTATTTAATTTTCTGAGGGTGATCTATTCCGTACGTAAATTTTTATATTTTACGGATTTCTTAAATAGGTACGTAGTATTTTCCGTTATATTATGAGTAGTATTATTTACGTTCGTAATATAAAGTATTTTCGTATAATTTAGTGTTTTCATACGTTATATATAGACTATACGTATAATTTGAAGCTTAAGCAAATTTGTTAAAATAATTTTTTTACACGTCTTTTTTGCTTCGGACGCGCGACCAAACGTGCACCGGGCGCCTGACGCCTGGACGAGGACCGGGTCGGACGCGGACCAAACGTGCACCGGGCGCCGGACCGCGACGGGCGCCGGGCGTCGGGCACGCCCCACGAGCGCCGGACGTGTGGCGCGCGCCGAGCGCCGGGCGCCGGGCGCACACCGGACGTGCGTCGCTCTTCATCCGAGGACACGTGAATCAATCTAAACGATCCGGGCTCATCGCGTTGTTGCGCGAATCGCTTTCGAAAAAGGTACGAATCGAAAACTTCCGCTGCTTTCTATATAAAGATTTGAAAAAGTAGAAACCTATATATAGCTGCCACCCCCAACCACCTGTCAGTCCAAAAGTTGGTGCTATTTTCATTCCCAATCTTAAAATTGTCGAACTTGATCTAAGAAGTTTTTCTGCTCCTTGGTATGTGGCATGAGAAAAGCTTTGCTGTACGTCTTAAAGTAATTCCCTTTTCCTAGCTCTTTCCATTTAGTTTTAACTAAAGACAGAAAGTACATGTCTCCACCACCACCTTGCAAGTGATGCTAAGTTAAACTCTCTTAAATTCAGAATCCCCAAGCCACCATGTTTTTTACTCTTACATACATACCCTCTTCTAATTCACTAAACACAGCCCACTGTTGGATTCCTTTTCCGCTTTCTCTATCCCGAGGAAACTCCTCCTTATCTTGCATGTCTATGCACTTTAATACCCAACAATCAGGAATACAAAAATATGAAAAATAATATATGGCAAGATTGGTTGATATAGAGTTGACAAGAACATATATGCCTTCCCCCGATTGAACAGAGCTTGTTTAATTTTCTAGCAATCCAATTGCTTCTCCACTCTATCTATTACGCATTGCCGATCTTGTTTTCTGAGCTTTGTACTTAATTTATTGGGAAGGAAATCAGCCTTGCATCGTAGCAGTACTTGAACTAACGCTCTTTCCAATTCTACGTTGTGACACAACATCACTGGACTCGATTTTGCGAAATAGATTCTCAGCCCTGAAGATAACCCGAAACATCTTAATAGAAATTTGAGATAGCATACCGGTTCAATATTGTTTAATTGCTTCACAGAGGTAGTAAGGTGTGGTCTGCAAATTGCAGACAAGAAACTGACTTGTCTATTAGATTTTGAAACCTGAGAAAAAGTTGAGAGAGAAACTGAGAGAAAGAGAGCGAGATGGCCCCTCCCCCACCCCACCCTTCACCACCCACCTTATCCTTCTCTACCAGGAGTCATACGGCTTCCCATAGTAGGCCACGCGTTCGGCATGGATTCTCCTTCAAGGATGCGATCCTAGCCCCTCATCCATTCCAAACCACCTCTCGATCTACTCCCAAACCATTTATCTCCAACCCAGCTTTACCCCTTCACCCTTCGAAGTTCCTTCTTAACCTTTCGCTGAAGGGTCGTTGCTTCAGATGCTTTGAAAGGGGGCACAGGGCTGCTCACTGTAGGGAGCCGCGGCGCTGTCTTCTTTGTATGAGGATCAGTCATTCGGCTTCTAGTTGCAGGTTCTAGCGCTCTCCGATGCGTAGAATCATGGAAACCCGGTCCCTCCTCAGGTCGCCCGAGCACCATCGCGTCTTTTCTCCCCCCCCCCCACGCGGATAGGGCTTCCTTCCCTGGCGGGTTGTGTTGCCTTGGTGGAGACTCGAGGACAGCTCAACGGCAACGCAAAGGAGATCCTGTCACGTGGGCTAGCGGCGTGTTTTGGAGGGTCTGGTAGGGAGTACCTGGTAGCTAATTTTCATGCTTCCACTATGGCGGTCTTCTTTCCTAGTTGGGTGGTGCGTGAGTCGGCTATAAGCCAAAGCCCGTTTTGATTTGAGGGAATCGACTTCTTTCTCTCGAACTGGGTCGAGGCGGGAGAAATGGAGAGAGGCCACCTCGCCCACAAAGCGTGGATTCGGCTGCACAACTGGCCGATCCTGTGCTAGAATGAGGAAGACATCAAGGCAGCTGTTAGCGGCTTCGGACAGCTCTGGGATGTCGACCCCCTTAGTGAACGGAGGGCCGACGTCTCACTCTTTCGTGCTTGCGTCCGTTGCCAGAACGTCCATACCATCCCTGAGGCCACGATTTTGACGGTGGACAACAGACGCTTCAGGATCCCTATTGAGATTGAATAGTGGGAGCAGGCCAACCCTATCTTGTTAAGCGAGGACCTCAACGACCGCCTGGGCCTCGTCTCGATGGAGACGCAAGATGCTTTCCTTTAGCTAACTAGTTTCAGCGCCTTCCCCGCCTTGCGCAATCCTACGAGTGCTCTTCACTAAGACTCGAGATCCAACCCGACCGATCGGAGGAGCTCGTCTGAGCATCGGCGCTCCGTACTGGACGGTCTACCAGCCTCAGGGGAGAATTCAAATTCGAACTTCGCACTCTCTCTCCCTCCCCCTCCTCCGTACATGCTTGCTGACACAGCCGTCCCGATCAGTGTCAGTGGAGCAGGTGAACTGCTGCTTCCTCCCTCTGGACCGTTGGTCACCCCCGCCGAACCGCTAGTCATCCCTTCTAACTCGAGCTGCCCTCCTACCTCGCTGTCTGTTCCGTGCTTGGGCCCTAAGGGAAAAGTTAAGGGTGCATCGGGCCCCTTTCGTGCGAACTCGAGTCCACTAGCGCTGGTGGATTCCACCACCCCCCCTGATAGTCAGCCCACTGACTTTGCTAGCCTAGTGCTCCCTTTGCTTCCCTTGGGCTCCCCTATGCTTTGCGAGCCTTCCCTTTTGGGCTCCTCTTTGAGCAGTTTAGACGCCCAACCCATTCTCCGAGCTGGACCTATGGGTGTGAATTGTTCCGCCCCTGCTAAGCTCTTTCCCTCCAGGCGAAGCTCGCGCCTAGCAGCCAAATGCAGAGGCGCCAAAAAATCTACCCTTCAACGTGCGCAAGAAATCATGTGTAAGAAGATTAAGATGATGAGATTTGCCGCCAAAAATGTGTGCCCGCCTTCCTCCAGATCGGCTACCTCCTCGCCCGCTGATAGTTCCGCGGTGGATCCCCCTGCACCGGAGTTTGATATTGTAATATACCGAAATCTCCATAGGTTATGTTGAACTTTAGTCAAATTGACCAAAGTGTGGCGAGAGTGATGGTTGGACAAAGTCCATGCAACACTCCAACAGTGTTGGAGGGGTTAAAGTTGAGTTCCAAGTGAGATGGAAGGGTTTTGGCATTGCTCGGCACGAAATAGAGCCTAAGCACTGCCAAAACTACAGTCTTGGCACTGCGTACCGGTACTGAGGAAGAGATACTGGTACCAGGTAGGCAAACCGAGAAGCTTGCTCTCGGGTTTGGCCTCTGCGAAGTGGCGTACCAGTACTAAATAAGGCGTACCGGTACTAGGGCGCTCGTGTGCCAGTACTCGAGTTCGTGTACCGGTACTCGGCGGTCTGCGCAGAGTTGGCTGCTCTCGGGTTTGGTTGGTCACCCGGGGGTACTGGTTCTCCAGCCCGCGTACCGGTACCCAATGCTGCGAACAGCAGTTTTAGTCTGCTGCAAATAGAAATGTTTGGAGGGCTTGTTTGCAATTGTGGCGGCTTATAAGAGCCCCACACCCTTTCATCTCTTGTTCACAGCCAAAAGAACACTCTCCTCTCTTATTTTTCTTCCTCTCTCTCTCTAGGAGCTCTTCCCCAAGTGGATTGGAGGAGATTGGAGGAGATTTCAAAAAGGATTGGAGGCTTTGGAGGATCTAGAGCTCTCCTACAAGGTGGAGCTTGGAGAGCTAGTGGGCTAAGGTAAGGTATCTTGCAAGATCTTTGCTAGGGCTTGGTTTTATGCCCTAAATCTCTTAGTTTTGAGCTTCTTGTAAGATTAGAAACCTAGATAACCCTAGAAATCTCATGATGAACCCATAGTGTTCATGGCATGAAACCCTAGGGTTGGAATTAGGGTTTTTGTAGAATTAGGGTTTATGGTTAAATTGACCATTTGTAAACCTAATTGAAGGTAAAACCGACGCGTTGGGAGACTCGGTTCGAAAATCCGACGAGTCTACGCAAAGAAATTGAGAAAAAATCTATTTTGGCTTCATTTTGCCGCAGTCGAGAGAATAGGCGACCAAAAATCACGAAAATTGAATCGTAGCACCTTAGCAACCCTACGAGGTGGGTGGTGCTATCCGAAATCTTTGAATTTCCTTTTATGTCTAAATGTCACTTCTTGAGCATATATATGTATATGAATTTCATGCATTGTAGGATTGAGTGAGAATATATTGCTTGCATGCTTTGAGTACAAGATGCATATGAGATGATAGTGAACTATTGAGAGTTTGTAAACCCTATGAATGTGTGAATTGTGACAAGAACTTAGCAAGACAAAGAGCAAGTGACGCTATGACATGAGTAAAGTAGTAGTGTGGCATTAATGAGTAAAATGAATGCTAGTTGAACACATAGTGTGTGTGGCATTAATAAGTCATGAATGCTAGAAATGAGACACTTAGTGGTGTGGCATTAATGAGTATAATAAATGCTAGAGAGCTAAAAAATGCTAAAGAATGAAACATGGTATTATGGCATATGCCAATTTGACAACCTCATAGTTGAGGCGTCCTTATAGTTACGGAATTGATTGAGCATTGCATCCTTATAGTTAAGGATTGGATTGAACTTGGCATCCTTATAGCTAAGGATTGGATCATACTCACCTGTAAGTCTTGGCTTGAGGGCGGTCGTACCCTCTTGAGTGATGCGCTCCGGAGTAGTCATTACTGGATTGTAGGAGTCTCCCCAGAGGATGGTCCCGTCGGGTTGTAGGAGTCTCCTCGATATTAGGGATTTGAGTTGGTGAGTTGCTTTTAGGCGAAACCTACGGGTTAGCCAAGAGGATTGGGTATTGGAATTGAGATCTTGCATGCATCATGAGCATTCTTATTGAGCATCCTTATTGTTATATCTGGTTCAGGCATATTAGCTGCATTTGTATAGCTTGGTTACTTATTTATCTGCTTATTTATTTTATTATGCCTGATTTAGACCTAGTGGGAAAGTCGGCGAGGTCGGCGGCCAAACCCACTGGAAACTTTATTGTAGTTCTCACTCTACTATATTCCACAGATCCAGGTCTGAGCGAGGGGGTCGAGGATCGTGGCAAGGATATCGCACCCTAGCTAGAGACTACCGGAGTTTAGTTTCATACCTGTTTAGTTTCATACTAGTTATATCATCTTTTGTATTTGATGATGCAAATTGTATAAATGAAGCATGAATGTAAAAGAGCCTATATTTTGGATGAAATGTGATGTATAAGAAAAGAATGAAAAGATGTAAGTGTGAATTGTGGTTGAATGCATGTATGTGATTAAAAGGTAATCATAGTACTTGTATGAATGTTTAGTATAGAATCTTTCACTTTTGGCTATTACTTGCCCTCGTGCAAGCCATGTATGTTTATGTTTCCGCTTGTGCAAATTATATACATGATTGATGTCTTGTTGAGCCTTGGGCGGACAGGGGAGGTGCTGTCCGTTCAGCGTCTGTTTGACGTGCCCGAACCGACCAAATAGGCGGGTTCGAGGCATGACAGATGTGAACCCCCTTTCCCCACATGAGCATTTGGATGTGCCCAATTTGACGTCCTCCTTAGTAAAGGACCCTGCAATTCCTCCCACCCTAGGAGAAGTCCAACGATCTTGGCCACTTGCGGAGTATTGAATGTTGATGTGAGGTCTCCGACGATGTCAGAACATGCTTTGGAGGTCGGTGAACACTCGGGAGGGGTGTGACTACATTGGGATTAGTATATTTGCGCTTTGTGTTTCTTTTGTCATGGCTAGAAATAGAGTCTTTCGCTTTTTATCGTGGAATGTAAAAGGCCTGAATGACCAAGCCAAGTGCACTACTGTTAGATCCCTTATTCGCAACAACAAATGTTCCGTCATTTGTCTCCAAGAAACTAAGCTTTCCTCTACTTGTTTCTCCAAATTTTGGTCTATATGTGGTTGCCAATTCCAAGATTTCAGAACTTTAGATGCTTGCGGGTCAAGAGGGGGCCTCCTTACTGCATGGAACAATGCTCTCTTTGATTTTGTACATTGCTGGGTGGGCGTATACTCGCTCAATGTTGTCCTCAAAAAAATAGTGGATGGGAAGCTTTTTTTGATAGCGAATGTATACGGCCCCACCTGTGCCGAACTCAAACCTCATTTCTTTCAGGAACTTAGGAGCATCTGCGATCACTCCAGTGGTTTGTGGGCCACCCTCGGGGACTTCAACGTTTTGCTCTCCTTACAAGATAAAAACGGACTGCCGACCTGCATTTCGGACATTCTGAACTTTAGGGAGGTCATCAACGACATCGGGCTTATCGATGTCCCCCCGCTAAACAGATCCTACACGTGGTCAAACGGAAGGAGCATTTCGACTCTGGAGCGTCTTGACTGCGCCTTCATCTCGATTGACTGGAGCCTCTCCTTTCCTCGCTCTACGCTCAAGGCGCTCCGAGGCCTCGGTCAGACCACTGCCCCCTTATTCTCTCAGCTTTTACTTTTGTGCCCCACCCTCATATTTTCAAGTTCGAGTCATATTGGCTCCGCATTCTTTTCTTGGCAGAGGTTACTTCCAAAGCGTGGAACTCCATCTCTCAGTCAATTGAGCCCGTCGGTCGCTTCACCCAGAAAATCAATTGTGTCCATCATGCTCTTCAAACTTGGAGCCTAGGCCGCACCTCTCTTTTGAGAAAGTAGGCCGCATGCTGCCTCCAGTGGATCGACTGGCTTGACTCCGTTGAAGAGAGAAGGTTATTGACCAACACAGAACGCAACCTGAGACCTCAACTCAAAGGAAGATATGAGGAGCTCTGTCTGCAGGAGGAACTTTTATGGAAACAAAGATCTAGAGTGCAGTGGTTGCTGGCTGGAGACGCTAATACCAAGTTCTTTCACCTCAAAGCTAGCTGTCGTAGAAGCAAGAACAACATTTCTCATCTTTCGGATGGCATCAAAACATTCAACTCCCCGGCTTCCATTGCTAACCTCCTATTCTCCTTTTTTCACAACCAGCTTGGAGTCGAGTTGTCTCAGTGAAATTACATCCACTTCCCTTCGCTCTACGGTGACGAAAACTTCGTCCTTTCTAGTCTTTGCTCACCTTTCAATGAAGAAGAGGTGAAACTGGCAGTCTTTTCCTGCGCTCCCAAAAAGACTCCGGGGCCGGATGGATTCCCGTTGCTCTTCTATCGGCGCTTCTGGCAAATACTAAAGGGTGATATCTTGGAAATCTTTAACAGCTTCTTTAGTGGCCCTCAAGATCTGAGTGGAATCAATTGCTGTTGGGTTTGCCCAATTCCTAAAAAGCGCGAGGTCACGACTGCGAAGGATCTCCGCCCAATCAGCCTCATCACAGCTTGGCCAAAATCATCTCTAAGGTACTCGCATTGCGACTTCAACCACACTTGGACTGTTTGATCAATCCGTATCAGACTGCTTTCATCAAGGGGCATCATATCCTCAACAACTTTTACACTACTCATATCTTTACACATCATCTTCACTCTTCTAAACAAAAGGCGGCCCTGCTTAAGAAACGAGCGTTTGATAACGTCAACTGGGACTTCTTGCTGGAACTTCGAAAAGCTAGAGGCTTCGGCAAGATTTGGATTCGTTGGATGAATGACTTGCTACGCTCCTCTTCAACAGCCGTGCTACTTAATGGAGCTCCGGGCGCGTCTTTCCCTTGCAAAAGAGGCCTGCGCCAAGGAGATCCCTTATCTCCCCTCCTCTTTATTCTCTGTATCGGCGTCCTCTTCAGAATGCTTCAGGTTGCGGCCGCTTCCAACTTTCTTCCTACTTTTGCCATAGGAGATGTTAAACTACTCACCCTACAATTAGCCGACGACGTTCTCCTCTTCTTTGATGGTTCCATCAAGTCAGCGGCTACTATAAAGATCATCCTACAGGCCTTCTCTCTAAGCTCGGGGCTCAAGATCAATTACAATAAAAGTGCCTTAATCCCAATTAACTTGTCCGCAGATTAGGCTTTACATTTAGCCACCTTTTTCGATTGCCCCACGCATAGTTTCCCGTTGAAGTATTTGGGGCTACCTCTTTCCCCTAAGTAGCTTCACAACTCTGATTATCTACCGCTACTTGAGAAGATGGACACTCGCTTGGCTGGTTGGAAAGGAGCTACACTCTCTAGAGGTGGTCGCCTAGTCCTCCTCAACTCGGTTATCACCTCCATCCCTGCTTTCTTTTGCTCGCTCGAGCTTCCTTCTTCCAGCCTAGGTGATAAAAGCGATAGACAAAATTCGTCATGGCTTCTACTGGAGAGGCAAGAAGCTCGACAACAGCTTCCATTGTCTTGCGAATTGGAAACATATCTGTCGACCAAAGAGGGAGGGGGGTAATGGGATTCGAAACCTGCAGGTCGCTAATGCTGCTTTACTCATGAAGGGTCTTTGGAACTTCTACAACTCTCAAAACTTGTCGTGGGTCCAGCTTCTGATGCAAAAACACTACAAACGACGAGTACTGGACCTAACCGCTTCTAGTCCACTTGGTACCAGCCCAATCTGGAGAGGTTTGCTCAAGTTTGCTGCTCCGTTCCTTACATCGGTCAACTTTTCTCTAGGTAATGGAAAGTTAACATCTTTCTGGAACGCGAGATGGGGTGGGGATCTTACCCCAAGGAACCGCTTTCCCAACCTCTTTGCAGCTTCAACCCGCAATCATCTCTCAGTCAACAAGTGGATCCAACGCTTTGGGTCGCAACATAATCTGGGTTTCTGCACACCGGAACAAGCCGAAGTTCGTTTGGAGCTCAATCAGCTTGCGGATTTGATTAGCAATTTGGTTCTTTCGGAGCCTTCTTTGGACTCGATTTCTTGGCGATGGAATATTTCTGGACGATTTACTACGCGAAGCGCTTATGATTTCCTGATCTACGACGGAATCAACAACCGCCAAATCCCCTTTCTATGGAATCTAAAGATACCTCTTAGAGTCAAAATTTTCTTATGGCTTGCAGCAAGAAATAAGTTGTTGACAGCCGATGCTCTAGCCAAGCATGATTGGCACGGTCCATCTGTTTTAGTGCTATGCAATTCAAACTCTGAAACAATGGAGCATCTTCTGTTAGATTGCTACTATGCCAAATCAGTGTGGATTCTGTTGTTGCGTTTTGCTTCTATAGCGCAACATCAGATGTCCACCTCACCAGGTGAGTTAGCGGCTCGCTGTTGCCGCTCGAGAAAATTATTAACAGGGGAACCAAAGAAGAGTTTTGATCTCTGCGTCGCAGCGGGATGTTGGGAGTTATGGAAAGAGCGAAATAGGAGATTATTCGACAACAAGATACAATGGAGCGAAAAGCTGGCAAGAGGAATCAATGACACGGTCAGCCAATGGGTCTCAACGATAGGAAGCTAAGATCGCCGTCTGCTTCTAATCTTTTGTCTCTGGTTCGAGTGGTACTATCTCTTTTAGTTTGTTTCTAACAGACTTTGTATCTTGTTCTGGTCTTGGCTCTGTTTTCTTTTCTCTCCTGTGGTCCTTGTACCTGGTTCCAAATAGGGTATATCCCTGTTTAATCAAAAAAAAAAAGAAAAAGAAACTGACTTGTCGAGTCCCGTCATACCAGGGCCTCTAATATATCCTTTACTCCTGCTAGCAAGCTCCGCTCCTACAAACCCAGGGGTATTCGTATTCCTATTTAAGAGAACTTGAATCTTACAGGATGTTACGAGAAGTCTCCACCAATGTATCCATTTATCTCCAAAAACCCTCTTGCTTCTAGTACCTTCCACAAAAATTGCAATCAAAGTGAAGTTTCAGGAGTTTTCCATCTCTTTCACTGACACTGCAAGCAAATGTTGTTTTCTCCTGTGTAGCTGCAATAAAAAGGGCTTATTAACTCTTCTTCGTTCAAACCGGAGACTTCGATCCAACCGTTGAACTAATTTTTATAAAGATATAATTTTATAGGTAAAAGTTTGTGGACACCCCTAACCTATAGGCCATTTTGAAAGTGTCCCACTGACCTCAACTTTTTTTGGAGCAATTTCAGATGCGCCTCTCAAAAGTTATAACAAAGTAGTTCAGATACCCTATCGAAATTATCAATATTATTTATTTTTTTCACTACAAATTAATCAAGGATAAATTATACTTTTGGTCCTCAAACTATGGGGCATGTGATACTTTAGTTCCCAAACTTTAATTCGTTGCAATTTCTTATTTGAATTTCTTAAATTATTACAATCGCACATTGCAATCTAATTTATTTGACGAAATATTGACAAATTACTAAGGGTGTGTTTGGTTCCATGTAAAACTGTGGAAAAAAATTTTCGGTGGAAAAAAAATTAAAAAAAAGAAGGTTGGTTTGTTGGAAAAAAAAATAGTTTTCGCATGAAGCTTGTTTGGTTGGAAGAAAAAAATAGATGAAAATATTTAATATATTTTATTATATAATATTAATATATATAATAATATATTTTATATATTATTATAATTTTATATACATATTAAATATATTTAAAATTAATATAAACATATTACATCATATATAATATATTTAGAAATATTAATAATAATTACAAATTTTATAAATAAATATTATATATATAAATAAATATATAATATATATATATATTTATAAATATATATAATTATTTTTACCATCTCATATATATATATATATATATATGAGAGAAGAGAGGGTGAGTGAGTGGTCCACAGTTGGACCACTCACGCGGTCCACGAAGAATCAAGACTTTCTCGTGACCGCGTTTTTTTTAAACGTCTGTAGCCCTGACTTTGGGATCAAGTTTTTGTTTTTCGCCCGCGATGGGCGGAAAACGAAAAGTTGGGTTTTTACACAGAATCCGTAAAATTTTTTTTCCGGCACCTACTTTTACAAGCAACCAAACAAGAGAAAATTACTTTTCAATGGAAAAAAAATTTTTAGGATATTTTTACAGACAACCAAACACCACCTAATGGAGAAGTGATGTAGCGTCTTAACTATTGTTGCATCATCAATTACAGTATCGCTACATTTCTTCAATATTAGTAATTAATCAATATTTAATGAAAAGAATTGGGTTGCGGGACTTTATTACAAAAAATTAGAAAGTTCGAGGCAGAAATTACAACGAATTAATTAAAGTCCGAGGACTAAAGTGTCATGTGCCCTATACTTTGAGAACCAAAAAGTGTAATTTACCCATTAATGAATTATATAAAGAATTGTCCTCCGTTATATTAATTAAGAGGTTTAGACTCCTAATTATAAATTATAAATAATCATATCGTATTATGTGGGGCTGATAAATTTATTCTCATGGAAAAATGACCCGATGTTCGTTTGTGATTTAGTTTATTAATGTCTCTTCATCTTTTTTTTTTTTTTCTTTTAATTCAATATCATATGGATCTCATGTTCATTTTAATTAAAAATTAATTGAGATTAAAAATATATTATACTTTTTGTGAATCTATTTTCTATTTTGTCTAAATTAGTATGATTTTCTTTTTGTTTTCTATTTGTGTAATTTAATTTTGTTTTAATTAACTAGTTTCAATTCAGTATACATTTGATTATAATTAATAATGTTTTCAAGCAAAAGATCTTTCCATTGATTAGTATATTCTTAATTGTATTTATAATGTTTTCAAGGAAAAGATTTTAAGTTTATTAAAACAAATAGATAATAGATGATGGGAAACATGAGAATTATATTTAATTTTCAGACGGATTATGTATTGTCAATATGGGTAGGGCATTTGTGATATTAACATATGAAATTGACCCAATTTTTTAATTGATACTCGCTTAAGTTTAATATTTTTGTTTTTTAGTTTATGTTTGTTTAAGTCATTAAGTTAATTTCATATATTTAACGATTATAGTAGCTATTAGCTGTTATCTGATTTATCTTATTTGCTAAAAATTGATTAAATTAGTCATAAATTGAATATACTCAATTGCAATTCATAAAATGGTGAGACAATTAATGTCAAAAAAAAAAAAAAAGAAAAAAGAGTTGAGGGGGCCATTTGAGAGCGATTATAGGTTAGTGGGGTCTTCATGCATTTTTACCAATATGAAGCAATCGGAACATTCTCGTTGAACCATCAAATGAAAGGGAGCTCTTATGATGTTTGTTACGCTGCACGCTGATCGAGGGACCATGAAACGGCTTCACTGATGGGTGATTGACGGAAAGTAGACCCGTTCAATAAAAAATTTAATATTACTATTTAAAAGTTTTATTTATTTAATTTGAGTCGATTAATGATTAGTTACGGTCAGTGTCGACCCTGTTGACCTTACTGTGATAGCGAAAGAAAGATCGTTATGGCCTTTCCTTTGTCATTTTGGCTCGGCTTTAGAGTCAACTTTGACTCGAAAGTAGGGTCAGTAATTAGAATAATTTATTTACTATTTTTTTAATTATGAATTTATTTTTTTTATTTATGAACAGTAGTTGTTTTGAGTTTTTATTGTATATAAAAATATAATTAGTATATTAATTTATGGAGTAGGGTTACTGTGCTATTAGGAGCACAGCAACCCTTGTGCTCTTAAGTTCTTAAAAATATTATTAATTTATTTTTCTATATTTTGTTGGCTATTGGCATATGGTTAATTTAATGTGATTTGTAAGAAAGTAATTTATTTATCGCTAATTTTGACTAGTAAATACATAAAAAAAGATGTATTCGACGATGTTACGAAATAAGACTATTATATGTTTATACATTATCAATGACTAGTTTATTTTTTTTTACTTTTTTTTATTTTATTAATATATATGACCACATTTGGAAAAATTTTTGAATCCGCCACTGTCAATGGCAGGTTGACTTGGAATTTACGTTAGTCACTTATTTTAGTACATTTGTAGTTACAAGAATTGTATAAAGTATATTAATATGCAATAATGAACGATACATTCAAATTTTAAAATCAAAATGTTGTTGACCGACTCAAATTAAATATATTAAATGGTCGGATAGTAAAATCAAAAGTTTAAAAGGCTGGAAAAAAATAATCGTAGTCCAGATAAATTTTGTACGTCTAATTTTACCAAACAATTCCCATAAAATTTATTGCATGAGCTAAATAGTGATTTTTCTAGGTTCATACGCTTGAAAGTTTCACTCCACAGTTTGAGTTGAAATAAGCAGGTTATACTATGGATGGATCTTTTGAGAAAACAAGTTAACGGTTGTTGTGCTTCATTTTATAGTACATAACCTTATTATGGAAATAGGTAAGCACGTTCTGTTTCAGTTATGTGGCGGTGTTTTCGTTCAGCACATCCGTTTTGTTCGGGTGTGTGTGGGCAAGAGCTTTTTTGTATAATGGCATTTTCAGCTAAGTAATGTCTGAGGGCTTGGAATTCCCCTCCCCAATCGGATTGGAATTGTTTGATAGGTTTCCCAAAAAATTTTTTAACTGTAGCCCGGAATTTGACAAAACAATTGAACACATCAGATTTGTGGTGAAGAAAGTATATCCAAGTGTACTTAATGTAGTGATAAAAAAAGAGTACATAATATAAGCAACCATCAGAAGAAGGAATTGGGGCTGGACCCCATAAATCAGAACAAATAAGTTCTAATGGGTCTGTAGCAGGTTTAATGACAGGACTAAAGGTTTCAATATAGTCCACACTCGGCCGTTGATGAAAGCCTTTTGCAACAAGTCTCGCTTTATGGCGATCAATTCCTCCCATTTGTTTGCGGGGGGGTATTATGGAAATAGGCAACAAACCCCCTTAATCAACTAAAATCCCAATACCAAAAGGTATGTTGTAACAGCCCTACTAATTTGGGTTTCCAATACTAAAGGATCTGTTGTAACAGCCCTACTAACTTGGGTATTTGATTTTATGCATTGTACCAAGTGTATATATATCTGACAGTAAAAATGTAAGGGGTGTGGGCAATATTCACACATATTTTAAATATCTTTAAACCTAAGGTGCCGATCGATATTCATAGAGCTAATTTTGGAAAGGACAAAGCCATTTTCCAATCATGCCTCTTAAAAGATGAAAAATAATCTTTAATTAAAGATGAAAAACGAGAGATCTCGTTGAATATTTGATATAGATAGTGTATATAGTTAATATAATTTATATTTGTTTTGTCTCTATAAAAAATGCGGTTGTTGATATTATCACCATTAGAAGCAAACATGCTTTAGAGGATTGAGCATATATGTTGTTGATGTTGCTTTTGTTATTCTATTTTCGCTATAATGTGATCCACATCGTCATTGTGGGTTAATTGCAATTGGTGCAGCAAACTTCTCCTAAAGTTCCACTTTAGCCTTAAATCTTCGAAAATGAACTTAATGCCCTCTAAACTTGTATAAATATTTATTCGATTCATCCATACGATCGTCTGATGTTAAGTTAATTTGTTGCAGACGGATGAGGTTTGGACAAAAATTTTGCATTTCTGACAAACATCTTGGTTCAAATCCTTAATTTCCACATAAAAAAGAATAATTACTGTTGCAATAAGCTTTGTTCTGAAAAGTTGAAGTATTAATCTGAGTCTAGTTACTACTATCCTTTTAGAAGGATGGAAGTCTTCATCCTCCTAAGTCGTTTTAGATGATAGGGATTCCGGATAGATGATCGGAGTCATTAAAATTGATCTAAAGTATTTATAACGTCTAAAAACCAAATTTTATAAATTTTAAAATTCGTTATCAAGTTTATTGAAGAGTCGCAAAATGAATGGTAAAAAATAAATAACCTTGTGAAAATAGATGTTAGACTTTTTCAATTCATGATCAAATTTATCAAACGTTAACTAAATAATATATACAAAATTTTCTATTAAAAATTCAAATTGTTTGGATTGTTCTATACCATTAAACAAGCAAATGGCTCATATAAGCCGTAAAAAACTATCGATTTTGTAATCATTTGATCACTACGTAAATAATTTTTAAAATTTATGAAATTTAGTTTCTAAACACTTTGAATACTGATCTAGATCAATTTTAACAATTTCGATCATCGATTCGAAATCTCTATCATCTAAAACGACTTAGAAGGACGAAGGCCTCTGTTCTCCTAAAAGTAGTATTAATCTTGTCAAATTGTAAGCTCTAATTCACACCTTAGGCATACGTATGAGTATACATAGAAAACAAAATGCCAATAAGCTATCTGATCATTTTCCATTAGTAAAATCAACATAGGATGACCAAATGGGCCAAATTAATGTACTTATAGAAGTTCAAGGAGTATTAGAATCATGCTAAAAAAATAGGAGATAAATTAAAACTTTTATGAAAGTTTGGAGGCCATTATTACAATTAATCCTACCATTTCCATCCCACTAAAACAATGCTAATCAGTTGTTCATTTTAATCGAATGAATCAAATACATATATTTGTCACTTCTTCCAAAATATTCTTGAACTATCACATGACAACTTGTTGTTCGCTTTAATTGAACGAATGAAATGCATATCGTTGGCATTTCTTCCAAAAATATTCTTGAATCAAACTACAAATCTAACTCTTATCTCTTCCTATGTCTATCTCCTCTGTCTCAAGTAAATAATCAATAACTTCACATTCAAATAAGTATTAGTTGGTGGAGAAATTGCAGAGCGAAACATGGTGCGATTGGATTGGCCTGCCAATTGACATGTCCCTCAATGCGAAGGCTTGATCTAACATGGTCTTAGGTGAAGACTGGAGAGGGAACAGTGTGGTCAGATCCAAACTCGAGGAAAAGCCTTGCGGTCTTCACATGCAAACTGAAGGTTTGGTGACTTCGGCTTATCGTGGTTTGGCCGTTGTCGGGACCGAAAGTAGAGAGACAGACCATTGATTGTTGGTGGTCTTCGAAGAGGTAAATCTGCATGGGTGACAGCACGTGGTGTGGAGAAGCGTTTCCCGGTGAAGACGATATGGTTGGGCAATGGTTGGAGTGGTAGTTGTCGGCGGTCATCAACTATTGAGACGGTGGCGGAAGGAAGGTGGCGATTATATTATATCTACTCCTTAATTGTATTACAACTACTTTTAAGCTACAATACGAGTACTACTTCTCGGATGCAAGTATAGAGCGATGCCTAAGATAATGTTTGGATCCTTTTTCTGTAGGTGTTCATTTTCTTTTATAAGCAGTTGTAATTATCAGAGTAGCTCCCACTATTTGCTAGCCCTCTATCCTCAACTACTTTCGAGATTCTCACCCTCGATCATGCCATTTTGAATTTTGAATGACAGTTCAAATGGGCTTGCTCTTTACTTCCCAAAGTTGGAGTATTTGGGTGTGATACCAAAACCAAAACCCGGTATTCTTTGGCATAGTCTTCTACCAAAGGCTAGGATCTGCACCGAAATCTCTTTCGAAGCTTCGTATGTTCAATGCTATTTTCAGTGTGAACAATGGCACCCCACGACATTTCTTGTATAGTGACAAGCAATAATCGGATCACCTAGTGCCACCGCTTTGAATTCTATGTCTTTTTGACGCGACATGCAGCAACCCACTATATTGGATTTTCGCACATGCATTAAGTCCACTTCCATCATTACGATTCTTTTAGATGTGAACCGTTGCATCACAGGATAGGTGGCCTTTCATAATGATTGGATAATTCGTTTAAATATCCCCACTTTTGGCTGTTTTCCCACTGAAACCTTAATCTTTCTTCACCGAAGCAACTAATTTTTCATCTTCCTTCTTCCTGATTTCTTGTATCTGCTTCTTTGTAATGGCCTTCTCTTCGGTACTTTCTCCTAACAGCGATGCATTTCTCGACAATGCCATTGTTAATCTGTAGATTCTTCGTTTGTTTTCTGACTTGGACTCCCATTTCATCTTTAGTCCATCTATCACCTCTTCGTTGTTTTTAGATTCCTACCACCCTTTCCTTTGCATCTTCACAGCTATATTCTCTAGTCATGGCCAAGCCCTTCCAGGGAGTTCCTTTAATGGGTAGCCTAAGTTGAAGAAACCTAGGGTGATTTCCATAATAATATAGACAATTTCGATGCTATTCAATTGTCAAAGATGTCCATGAAAGCTGACTAACATATCTTTGCTACCTCTCTATCCTTTTGGTCACTTCCACAAATTCTTTCTCTTACTAGTAAGGCATTTTTACTTCGACATCTTTTGACCTTGTTGCCATCGCTAACCTCTGGCGCCTCGAGAAGGCCCTCAGTACTTGTGTGAAGGTTGATACAAGTCATCTAAGTCGATTCAACAATGCCTCTATGCCCTACATCACTTTCCTTGCCATCTTCGATGCAAAAGAAATCGTAGTGGATGACAATGAGCACACAACGTTCCTATTTTACTGGTTGTGTCAACTCCTATTCTATTCTCCTTTGTTGAAGGTAGAGAAGGATTATATAAAGCTGGTAATCTGCCTACCATGGGTTCATAAATAAGCTCTCACCCTCATATCCTCTCCAATCTATATAAACAAATTTCGACAGCGGTGAAGGATGCTCAAAAAATTAGGGACCGGTCCAAAAATTGTGAGCAATTTTGGCTATTGCATCTCTAGTTTTGCATTTAGTTTCCTATAGTTGACACCCAAACTACCAATGGCGGGCTTAATTGATCATCCTATTTATAGGACCTATCTTTACCTCTTCACCTTAGCATGGAAGGATTGGCCTAAATCATCCTTTAGCCAGCACTTCTCTTTCTTTTATACGATTGAGGTGCATACTTTCAAAAATTTGTCTCCTTTGATTCCATATCTTCCAATCCTGGTTGAATCCGAGCCAGACTTAGTACTCTACTACCTTCCTTCGATACCACATTATTCTAGGCAAATTTTTGCGATGTATGGAAATTCAATCTGGTGCCATGCTATCTTCAAATTAGTTTTAGTTCCCTGGATTTTGAAGTATATCTACTACACATCATTGCCTATCAGTTCAACTTTACTCAATCTCATCCTCTGCCGATGACTATTATCATTGTGAACTTCGGGGGACATAGAAGTACTTCATCATTCATTGCTTTGTGACCGACTTCTCCCCTAAATACTTTCTTTCGAAGACTGCCAGAACCTCATGTTTTAGCACCTATGACATGATTTCGTTCTCGCTTTCCCTCGAGGTTATTTCGGCGAGATTCATGTCGATCCCATTGGAAACAACCAAAGGCCAACGAAAATAAGTTCCAACTCCTGAGGGTTTGAAACCTCTGCTACAGTCAAGGTTTGATGGATTAGAAAAAAGAGAGAAAGTATGAAGTCGTCTTTAGCCCCCCCCCGAAGCTGATGTTTTCTGGAGAGAAAAGAAAATGTCAGTGATAGAAGGACACACTCCTACCGTGGTGCTGTGGTAAACATCTAAGGCTTACCCATGTTCTACTTTGCTTGCTTTTTTGTTACTCAAAATCAATTTTGCAGGTGCTCGCCCATTGGAGGTGGATGCAAGCGATTTAGGTGGAAGACAGTTGACTAGTAGTTCTCTTGGTTGGTGTCACGCCTCGGAATCCAGCGGAAGCCCGCCTGGCGCGTGCCCAGACCTGCCGTATGTCTAAAACATATAAGGCGTCTAAGACAAAACAATAAAAGAAATAACGAAGCGATAAATAAGGCAACAAAAGGAGAATATCTAGAAGTATCATAGCAAAGTATGTCTATAAGCTACCATAAGGGAAAAGAACATAAGGCTAAATCCACTATGTAAAAACATAAAGTAGTACAATAGGAGTCCCAAATACAAAAGCTAAACAAGGTACATAGGTGGTCTCTCTACATGGTACAAAACCTCTCTCTCACAAAAACACAAAAAGAGAGTAACCACCTAGGAGCAAAAGCGAGCTCCGCTATGTATCGAGCTAGGCGACACCCTTGCCGCGACCCCGTGCCTCCGTCGGTGCCGAAGGCTCTGAAAAGAAAACATAGAAATAGGGGCGTGAGAACTATTAAATAATAGTTCCCAGTGGGCAATTAATGACTTCAGTGAAATGCACAACTAGGCCCAGAAGCTACAAAAAGGGGTCAGTCAACAATAGGAGTAAGAGCGATATGTACAACAGGTAAATAAACATGAATACTTGCTACCACAAGATATCTCTACTTAGCATGATTTAGCATAAGTAAGAAAGCTATTCTACCAAGAATACGAGCGAATATGCAACCAACATAAAGTCCACAATGTAATAGTAAAAGTTTACTATTCTAGTCAATGTCCACATGTCATGATGAATGCTCAAAGTCAAATCTGAAGAGACCCGCCCGAAGGTTATCTGGCCCTGAGACCCACTCGTAGGCTGTCTGGCCGGTGCCGAACCTAATGGCCCCGTGGTAGTCAACATCCCCACCCTAGGGATGAGCCTAGCCCACGGCAATCCACTTTGGCGCCCAATCCCCCACGACGAATATGTATCGCGATGGCTATCTCCGGAGTGCCGGCTTGTAGGGAGCGACCCTCACAAGCATGTGCGAATGAGCACAATGGCAAGAACGTAAGATCCGTCTCAAGTACCAAGTCCTCATGTCTAACAACATGGAATATGTCACATATCTCAATGGCCTATCTCTAAGTCATCATATCTAAAATATGGAAGTAATAGATATCAATAGCCTATCACTATGTCTCATTATAGCAGTTTCATAGTTACTAAGTCAAGTGCCCCTTTATGACACTTTATTCACTAAGTCCAATCATAGTATAGTGTTTGCAATTACACAATTATGAGCTGACTTAACATAAGAGACATGATTCTCATTGTTATCTCGAACACCTCTCACATGCATGAGAATTACCCAGTATGCTCTACTATATAGAGTGAAATTTATCTTACACATAGCACATGCATTTTAAGTATTCTAAAATTCACATAAATCCTATCTAGCATGGATTTGCATTCAAAAAGACTTTACGATAAGTATAGGAAGCATAGGGGCCATTTTGCCCCGTTTTTATGAAGTCAAATCCACCGAAAAACGGAACTCTTTGTTTCGTCGAACGGAGGTGTCCACTAGTCTCCTAGCACCCTAAAGATGTAGGAACAAGAGTCAAACGAACCTTACGAACAATACTAAGCTCAATCTTTAACCGATTCAAGAAAAGAGCAAAACTCACCTCCTGTGTAGAAATCTCTTCTCAAGCTTCCAAAGAGAGCAAGAACCCTTCCAATCCAACGTAAAGGAAGGTTCTAAACCAATCAATTGGGCCCTAAAGCCCTCAAATCAAAAATCCCCAAAATAAACCCTAAAATCCAAATCTAGGGTTTCATTTAGTGTAAAACTCCAAAACTAGGATCTAGAGGAAAGAAGCTAGTCACTTACCTCTAGGATGCTCCAAACCAAGCTCAAAATCCTCAAGGGTTGAAAATTGATCCTCCACAAAGGTCCAAGTCCAAGCTCCAAGCCTCCAATAGTGAGAAATGAGGGAGAGGAAGGTGCTCCAAAGCCTCCAAGCTTGCTCTCCTTCTTCTCCTTCTTCTTCTTCTCCTTCTTCTCATTTTCCTACTCTTTCTAGAGTGTGTGAGAGAGTGAGAAGTGAGGAAAAGAGAGAGAGGAAATGGCCTAAAAGCCCTCTTATGTAACAAAATCCACTTAGGCCCCTTAAGAATCCAATCTGTGCATTAGCCCGAACTGAGCAATTTTCACCCAGAGGGACCGGTCTCTCCCAGCTGGGACCGGTCCCTCGGGACCTTCCCGCAAAACAAGCTCTCGAGAACCGGTCTCTCCCTACCAGGGACCGGTTGCCTAAAGTCTGCCGCAACACTATTCCGGGGGGACCGGTCTCTTCCACCAGGGACCGGTCCCCGAGAGTGAAAACTCTAAGGACTTAGCCAAAATCCAGAATTTCGAACTTTTAGGTCGGAATACCATCTACGACCCTCCACCCAGTGTGGAAAGCTCGAAATCCAAGTCAAGCACTCAAACCTCGCAATTTGCACAGGTCCAGTGTGTTATAGTTTGTGAAGCCTTTTTTATTCTTTTCTTCTAGCATTGCATTCTTTTTCATCCTGTTGTTATTTTATGTCAGTATCGAGGAGGATACACCACTTCTAATACTGAGAAAGAAATTTTAAATACTCCAGAGGTCTTTTTGGCTTCGTCGAGACCCTCCACTCAGCCTACTTTGGTGGCAGGGCCAATGATGACTCTCTGACACTATCAGCGAGCCACCTTTCAACGAGCTCTCTTTTACACTTCCTGCTGAATATAAATGTTTTCTTCATAGCGCACATTGAAATTTCACCTTACTTTTTCTATCTCTTATGTGTGGCCTACTACTCAACTAGTCTCCCCGGACAACATAGTCATCTCTACGAATTTTGCCTACATTCTTCCTCTAGCTTCTTTTGACACTCACTATGTGAACTGGGCCATGTTGTAGACAAAAGAAGACCCGAGTGTTGATAAGGAGCAAACTAAAACTCTCCCTGTCGGTCATATGGTCAACTATCTGTTATTATTGCTGGTGGTGTGTTTCCTTCCCCGGTCTCATTTTTTTTCGAGGGTGATATTGTGATAGTTTCTTTTGTCATTCTAGTTGATTTAGACCTGTGAGTATTTTCCCTCATCACCCCCATCTCATCATTTCTTTTCTTTCATGCTATTATATTCACCTACATTAGGAAAGTTTTGGTATTAATGAGCATTTCTTTGCTCTTGCCGTTGTCTTGGTACACAAACATCAACCAACCATCTCTGATCATTTTTTGGGATTTCTATCCAATATGCAATACAATCATTGGTCTGATAGCTCTAAGAGTTGTGCCATTTGTAGTAATTTTTCTTTCTAAGGTTGTTTATTGAGGGAGGGACGTGCCGTTTTGAAAGTTTGATCTGACCTTCCTTTAGTAGACAATCAAATATCTATTTAGTTTTTAATATATCAAAAAGAGTAAGTCTTTTTGAGACTTCTTACTTTTTCCCACTTCTAAGGCTTTAAGGCCGAACGCTTATATAGTTGGCTTTTTAATAACTCGACTAATGCAGACATCATGCTCGGCTTCACCTAAGTCTTTGTTTGGGTCCCTCCACTTTCAAATTTCTTATACTCAAGATATGAGATGTTGTTTCTAACGGTCATGCAACGCCTTCAAAATTTCTACCTCTCATCTTTATGGTTGCAGAACTACTCATATTGAGCGACCATCAGCTGAGTTGGAAGAGGTTAAAAAATTTTATTCCCTCAAATTAGTCTTGTAATCAAAATTGAAGATCGCTAAAGGTCAACTTTGTGTATTTGGCCTCTGAGATTTCCAGATAACAACAGCTTCGAGTCGCTTTAAATCAAGCCAAGTAAGCTTCGATTGACTTATTCGGCCACTGCTTGATGTTCGTGCAGTTAGCTATTGAGACATCGGGCTCCACCTTATAGAACAACTCATGTAACTTTTGCGAGCGGATTGATATATCATGTGAAAGCAACGACAGACTTTAAGAGCCACAGCTTTAAGGTAGGATGGGCTACAACCTCGCTATACAAGGTGGTAAAACGCATAATGTGCTTTTGGGTGAACTGGTTGCCTTTTTTCTAAGAAAATGATTAATTTCGGTACCTTATAAATCTTCGGCCACTTATATTATTCAACATGTGCAAGGTAGGGGTGGTGCTGAAACAAGATTAGGGATGTTCCTTGAGGATTGAATTTTAGGTGAATTTTGTCACTAGGATCGCCTTGATCGCTAGAGGTCTGAAGATTGAATTTTAGTTGAATTTTGTAGCTAGGATCTTCTTGATCTGCTATCAGAGCTCCTGCTAGGTTGCTACAAAATTGCAAGGCTGACCAGTCACTTTGTGGTGAAAACCAATTGCCCCTGGCCTCCATTGTAGAATGCAAGTTTTTCCTATTTAAAGCGATTACGTTGACCATTGTGACTTTGGTGCTCCACACCATTCCATATAGGCTGACCTTGGCCAAATCAGTTGTATTGACCAAAGCCCATATTTTGCATAGTAACCTACACTTATGGCGTTACCGATAGGGCTCCAATAGCCAATAGGTCTCGAACCTGTGTGGCGCCAGCCTACCCATATTGAGCATTAACTATTGCAAGGACATATCCTTGTCTATTCCCAACCGTAGCCGATCATTGTTAGTCACTGGTTGATGATTGTCGCCATTAATTAGAGCAAAATGAATGAGGAATTACCTGAGCAAGTCCCATCGAGTGTACCAAAAAATTATTATGAGCTGAAACTCTTAGATTGTTGACTCAGTCAAATGTCCTCCTTTGGAAAGTGCATAACGAAGTAGAGTGCCTTTTGATAGTGACCCTCGAAATTTGTGCCCATAACTGAATCAAGTGATTCAGCTGATGAGGGATCTGATCAGCTGAGTCAAATGTTGCACTGTATATTCGGTTCGGCTAAAATGAGTCGCATAATGCGAATATTTATTACCAAAGAAGGGGAACATTTACAGAAAGGTAGATGTCGTTAAGACGTCTGATCTTTAGGGAAACTAACTTAAAACTATTCCTAGAAAAGCAAGAAATGCAATGGAAAGAGAGATTATAAGTAGACTACTCTTAGAAAAGCAGAAAAGCCTCGAAAATTGATTGGCTTTCTTGTTCTCAGGGGCAAAAGACCCTTTTTTCAGGCGTCTCCTAACTATTTATAGTCTCGCCCGTTATTTATTCAGTTATTCCTACTATCAGCCATGTCTTTATTTCTGCGGGACGCTCCTGGCCGATCTTAACTGCATCAAGTCTAACCGATTTTTAGTTTTTGGGCGCATTCTTCTCGAATCCTGGTGCACCACATGTCACTTTATATTTGGCTTTGGGAGCTATTTCCACGATGCATCCCGGCTCACCACATGGCACAATTTTATGGCGCTAGGGGAATGAAGTGTTACAACTTAGTTTACTCTCTCGTTATGCTAGAAATTCAGGTTAGTAGACGTGGTTTCAGTTAGATTAGAGATGGAATTTTGGACTATATCTTGGATTTGATGGATTTTCTTTTAATCTGTTTCATTAGCTAAGCTTTTTAGGAGTTGGGGACAAGTCTACCTTCACTTGGAGCAAGAGAAAAGTTTAATTGAGCTAAATTAAAAGGTGTTATGGTGTGAATTTCTTTTTCATTGGGCTCTACTAACCGAATGGGAAATTACTGCATTCTACGGGATTCTTGAGTTTTGATGGAATTACCTTGGGTTTTCCTCTATAGCTGAACGTTTGGAAGGTAGAAAGCTTAACTTCACCCATAGCTAGTTGGAACATTATTGGAGCTCATTTGGAGGTTAGTAAAGGGAGAATTTTGGATAACTCGATTTTTCCAACCTATATAGTATTGTGCTGAAATTTTGGATTTTAATCCATTTCCAGCTTTTCTTGCTAAGATTTGTTGGTAACTACTGGATGTTACCTGTGTTGAGGAGTTGAGGGTCAACTTAAATAACTCCCTTATTTTCTTCTTTCCTTTCTTCCTCTCGCTCTCTCCCTGCTGGCTATATCTCTCTCTGTTGGTTGGCAGCAAGCAAACTGCAGCTGCACTAGTAGCTGGCTGCCAACCATTGCAGTAATTGCAGCCCTTGGAAGCCTCCATTTCAAAATTAAGATACGTGGGGAGGAGAAGGAAATAGCGAAGCTCAAACTTGCATCTTACACTAGCTAGAATTAAAGTTAGTATGTAGGGAATTGATGCAAGATTGAGGTTTGAGCTGAATTTTTGAAGTAGTGTGAATCTTTATTGATTCTTTGATATGGTTCTTGTAGCTGAGTCTTGTAGGGTGATTGGTTGGTGTTTGTGTCACGCTCTGAGACCGCCAGTTTGGTCGGTTCGGGCACGCACACAGACCAACAAATAGACAGAGCCTTCCATGTCCGCCCAAGGCACAAACAACATCATGTTTATCGAGTTTTGCCCAGAAAAAAAACAACATAACATGAATTGTAGGAGGGCAATTACACGAGAGCGAGAGAGCGATTACTTAAGTAATACAACTAAAACACTTAAGCTTCACATACAATCAAGCCAAAATACATCCATTTCTGTACATGTTACACACATGCAATATTACAATGACATATACATTTTCATCTCCTAAAGTGACGCCTC
This sequence comes from Ananas comosus, assembly GCF_001540865.1. NCBI lineage: Eukaryota > Viridiplantae > Streptophyta > Magnoliopsida > Poales > Bromeliaceae > Ananas > Ananas comosus. The sequence goes on along the minus strand of NC_033622.1, from coordinate 4,039,440 downwards.
TACAAGTTCTCTTATAACATACAAGCACCTCTCTAATATATACGGTGAACTAATACATGCTAGTCCACTACCTAGGGCGCAATGCCCTTGCCTGGATTCTCGACCGTTCCGCTCGTGCCAGGTTCTGCAAAACAAGGGTGTGAGAACTAAAAAAAGTTCCTAGTAGGTTCGGTCGTCGACCCCACTGACTTTCACTAAGTCTAATTAGGCATAAGTAATAAGAGGGAATAAACAATAATATGCAACTGAAACAACTACTATGCCTCTACAATATGAAATTGGGTAAACAATAAATACTACTATGCTCATGATGCTTACCCATTTTACCTTTGAACCCAATTATATTGTCTCATCCGAAGGTTGAGCCCACTCACATACCAAGGCCCATGGGGAGATAGCCGCTCAACCAATCAAGGGCAGTCTGTAGGGGAGATAGCCGCTCAACCCATACGTGACAACTCATGAGCTCACTACTTGTGGTGCTGCGACCACCAACAAACTGGACAAACTATGTGTGAGTACGATCTAGTCCTCTTATATCAAGGACACCTTACAAACAAGGGTTACAACATCCGGGGATCTACCAATCCCTAGCAACTAACTCAACAAAGTGCTATCAAATACAACTAGTCATGAGATGCCACCAAGTTTATGTCACCAATGTCTCACAATGTTTTCTAAGTTCGCATTCTAGCTCTTTGCATTTATAGTGTTCCCAATATCCAACGACCCAATCCTCATGCGTCCAAGTACTGAGTTCTCAACCCAACTTATCCAACCCTACTTTAGGAAGCATGCAAGGAAATTGAAAGCTCAAACACAATAATAATCCTATATGCATAGAATGTATACACATATGACCAAAATGGCAAAATAGATATAGCAAGAAATCCAATTGTTTCGGATAGCACCATCTAGCTCGATTCGATGTCAATTGTGGAAAAATCGAAGTAATTTAACTTCCGACACCAATTCGGCACTTTTCAGTGCTAACGAATGAAATTCTTCAATTTCGATTCAACTTTCCTCAATCGACCACCGAAATGCTACTACTCTTCAAATCGAAACTACTAGGCGTTTTCTACAACCTTCAATTAGAGAATTATTAGATCAATTTAGATCAAAACCCTACAAATCCAAAAAGCCTCTTTCTAAACCTTAGAAACCCCCTTTTTTTTTTGCAAAATAACCAAAAATCTTTGTGATTTATACAATATTCTAGTTTGGAATCATGTAGGGCTTCCAATTATCTTATTTTCGAAGGATTTACCAAAAACCCTAACTCAAAACTCAAGATTCTCACCTTCACCTCTGGTGAGTTCAAGCTCCTTTCGCTCCAAAAGCTTGACCTTCCTTCTCTGTAACCTTTTCAAGCTCCAGCGATGGATTCTCAGGCGTCAGAGGCTCGATCTCTAGAGAGAGAAAGAGGGAGGAATGAGAGTGTGTGAAAGAGAGAGAGAGAGGTGTGTAAAATGAGAGAAAACCCATCCAACATCCCTATATAAAGGGTATTGCGATAATTGCAAAAAACCCCCTTCTCCAACCACCTATTCTGCGTGTGCAGGGTCCGAACCCTACAACAGGGTCCAGAACCCAAGTGCAATGCCTCTTTTTTTTTTATCTTCTTGCAGCCAGGGTCCGGACCCTACTACAGGGTTTGGAACCCGAGAGCAAAAATGCCCAAATGCATTGAAATTTTAGGTTTTGCTCTCCCGGGTCCCAAACTCTCTTCTAATTGCTCCGAAGCTTTCAGAACATTACATGTAGGGCTGGCAAACGAGCGAGCCGGCTCGCGTTCGACTCGTGTTCGGCTCGATATTTGGCTCGCTCGAGCTCGACTCGAAATTGAATAAGCCGAGCTTGAACAAAATAAAAGGCTCGAAATTCATTTCAAGCCGAGCTTGAGTATTACTCGGCTCGTTCGAATTAGGCTCGAAAAGCTCGAAAAGCTCGAATATATATATATATATATAATATATATGCTTTAATTTAATTTGGGCTATTATTGTTTGCCCATAAAATAAATCCAACAAGTACAACCGTGCAATTGAGCCCCAACTCTAAATTTACATAACACACTCTCTCTTTCAGACTTTCACTGTTGCACATAATCCTAAAACATGATAACATTCAAATTCTCAAATCCCTAATTTTTTTCCCCCCCCTCTCTCTCTCGTTCTCCCTCAAACCCTCACCCAATCAGGCAGTCACCCTAGCTCACATTTCTTGCAATTATTTTGTATTTTAAATTATTGAACATGTTGCATCAAATTATAGGTAATGTTATATAAAAATTAAACTATTGATTATGTAATGTCGAGAATTTCAATAGGCTCGTTTAGAGCTCGAGCTCGGCTCGACTCGAAATTAGGCTCGCTCGAGCTCGGCTCGAATTAATTTCAAGCCGAGCTTGAGCCTAGATTTAGGCTCGAAATTAATTTCAAGTCGAATTTGAGCTGACATAAGCTCGCTCGAGCTCGGCTCGTTTCCACCCCTAATTACATGGACCTTTCCAAATCATCCCTCACGCACTTTGGCCAATTTGGTCAAAGTTCAGTACAACACACTAGGGATTCAGTACATTACAGTTTGTTTTTCCCATATTATGAATTTAGAGCTTCCCCCTACTTGATTTACAGGTTAGTTGAGCCAATTATAGCTTAATTGGAGCAAATGTCAGTGGTATGTTGAATTTGAGAGAATTAATAGTTTTGGTCTCCTTTTTCTTCTTCCAAATTGTGTAATTGTATGGAAAGGAAACTTTGATCAAATTTCCTTATAAATCCTGGGGTGTTGGAGCTGACCTTAACTAGTGGATGAGGTAAATTGGGTTAATTATGATCTAGATTCTATTTTTGTAGCTGAAATGAATGTAATTGAACTTATTTGATCTTTAAATGCGTTAATGATTTGCCTAAATGCATTTCTAGACTGGGAAGGAGTTTCACTTGATTTTAGGACAGTGAGCAGAGATTTTGAGCTAGTTGTTCCTTGCCGTGGGTGGACTAGAACTTAAGGTGGGTTAATTTACCGAAATTTTCGAAATTCATTCTAAGTTATTGAAATTTCAGCATGTGTTAAAAATGCATCCATCATCTATTGAACTTGTCATCTATTTGATTCAGACTTAGCTTCAGGAGCTGTTTTTACTATGTATCGCCGATGTTAGTGCGTCACGGATAGGTTGAGATTACGCTCGTGCTAAGATGTCGAGTGGATTTTTACGGCAGAGTTTTGGTTGTTTTGTATTGTCGGGTGTCGTCCGGACTAACGGTGGTGGACCCAGATCCTTACCTTTTGCATTAGATTGTATCAAGAGCACGAGAGCTTTGATTTTCGGATTCTTTTGACCATTTGCATCGAGTAAAGCCTGTGGGAGCCTATTTGAGCTCGACAAAATACACGCTTTTATACTCGGTAGGTTCATGCCCTCGAGTGCCGCCCCAGAGTCTGGCTTTCGTGCATTGATGTCGCAGTTGCCCCTTTAGGCATTCTACTTTGGTCGGCCGTCCCCGTGGGTGGTGCGCTTAGTAGCTTAGGCACATGCTGGACTGGCCGGTTGGTGGTTCCTGTAGATTGGGTCAGTTGTGATTGTTCGTAGCTATTGATGCATATGTGTACAGTGAGTATGACATGAGTAGTGGCATATTAGCTGTAGTTTTTATCTAACAGCTATATTGTTAGTTTTGTAGACTTAGTGGGTAAACCGTTGAGGTCGGTAATGTTACCTACTGAGGACTACTTAATTTTATAGTAGTTCTCACGTCTATTATTGCCACTTTTTTTTTACAAAGCTGTTAGTTGCTATTACTGCTTTTGATCGAGATAAGAGGGTCACGAGTTAGATCCCTGTTTACGCTGGAAGTTGAGCTAGAGGAGTACCATTTTGGAGACGGTAGTTGTTTATAGTCATGTACATACAGTTGTATTTTGTTTCATCAATTAAGGATTCTGAGCAGGTGATGTTGTACTTTTCGTTTATGTTGTACACCTTAGATTTCATGTGTGTATAGATGACTATTTATTTCTGTTTTAATAGCTCTGTTATACTCTAATAGTTGTTCTTGAATTATTTATGGATGCTTTTATTGCTTCATGTACACAGGACTTTCTATATATGCGGCGGATCTGTTGGTGAGCCTGGGTAATGCTGGACCCGGGGCATGACACAAACCATACTACTACTCTATGGCATAGCTTTCTATGAAGTCAGCCTAGGTCAAAATCTCTTTCCGTGTTTCGTATCTTCTGTGCTAATTTTCGGTGTCAAAAGTCTCTCTCTTCAACTCTCTCTCTCTTCTTGTGGGTAGCTGATGTTCTTCTACGAGAGATATATACATTTTAGCTTACAGCTAAACTGGTAGAACAAGGAGATCCAGAACTGTTAAAACAAGACAGCCAACATAGATGCTCAATGCAATAAATGCAAGAAATTTAGTTGTATGAAGAAGAAACATAAGGTCAACTTTCAAAATTTTCTATATGGGCTCTATGCAGTGCAAGATGTTTAAAACATCAAAATCACAGCATACCTACTGCAGATAGACTTCTGATGCACTTGCAGGAAACAAGTAGACACAAAATCGCATGCAGTAATGCAATATATCAACCGCAACCCTCATAAGCATAATGACGTGCGCTTCAGTTTGCGCTTTTTAAACTCATCTTTAAACATCAGCACGCATGCATTTTTCTCAAAAAAAAAAAAAAAAACTATGCACCATGCCATGTAGGGTGCGGTTTTTATGTTATGTATCCAAAGCTTCCACATTCTGATCAAACCTGAATTGCACCATCGAAGTAACTTGCTATCAGTTGAAATGGCTGCAATAAGCACAAATCATATGAAATCATATATACATGTTGAACAAATTTTTTCTACAGTGACTAAATACATTCTGATCAAGTGGTTGTATTTGCAGGAATTTTGTCTCAGTCAATGCATTTGCAGAATGGGTTTCCAAACGATTAGTATCAGTGTCATAAAGAGCAGAAACCAAATCATGCACATGAGAAATCATTCTTATGCAATGTTGCACAATCTCTCCTTTGTCCACCCCTCTCATTTTCCCTCTTCATCTCCTCGTCCTTTCTCCTTTTCCCTCTTTATCCCGTCATCTATTCTCCTTATCCCTCTGTATCGTCCTCTCTTAACTGACTGGGACTTCTCGCAAAGCATGGGGCCTTCCGCCTTTGTAAACTAAAATAAAGGCATGAATTCTCTTTTCATAACCACAAAAAATATGGCACAGAAAACACGGCAAAAAATTAGAGAAAGACAGAGAGATAATAAGAGGAAACAGATCATTTAGCAAAATTGTACTCTAGTACAAAGCTTTTCTATTGGAAGGAACACCGCAAAAAAAATAGGTTCCTTTTATCCTCATTTCTGTTTGTGCTTTATAAATTATCAGCAATTAACTGGTTAGAAAACATTGCCGCACATCAAAACAATGCCAAAATTGTTTTGGCATCAATGCGAAAACCGCCCATCTCTATCCTTAAATTATAATAGTAGGTGAATTAGGAAGCGGAAATCCAAACTTCGACCGATTTTCTTCTCCGCCACTTCCCTCTTAAATGAGTCTTGACTTTGATTTTCCCCATCAAATTCCCTTCTTTCCCGAAATTCCCAAGATCATCTATTTAGCTCTTGATTGATTGAAAGCGCCCTAAATCCACCAATCTCTCATACGAAAGAGATTAAAGGATTTTCTATGAAATTTAGGGCCGTCAATCTAGTTCTAAAAACTCCCAAATCCGTCTTTCATTAAAATTATGATGCAGCCACACCTTCTCTTGCCTCATAGCAGAGCATCTTCTGTACATAGAACAACATGTACGCTTGTGACGCCCTCACGATATTCTCATCCACACTTGTTATCCAAGTATCATCACACTTGTACCAGTGATCATTAAGCCGGAGATAAGTTACATAATGGCCAGCATCTAATCTGCCGCTGTGTGTAATCACGGCAAATATCTCGAATTCCGATGATAGTTCATTAGCTGCATCGGAATCATCACCAACGGAAGGAAATATTCGGTACCCAAATCGGCTCCTTAAGATGGAGGATGATAGATAAGGAGTCATGTCAAGAGAAAATGGAAACTGCAAATAATGGTCGACCTTTCTCGACATCTTCTTGACCGATGAATGCTCGAATCTTTTGATATGGAAGCAGGTAACTAATGGAAGCCTCCTTATAGACATCTGCTTCAGGGATTCTTTCCTATCTTTACAGCGTTGACAAAAGAATTTTTGCTCCGAATCCAACCTCTCGGGCCTTGTGAAGCTCTCCAAACATCTCATGAGTGTGGATACTCCATAGCTCAAGTCTTTCTCCCCATTGCGAATATGTGGTTTTAAGGAGGCCATACTGTTACGGCCAGAATCCAAGTCCAAGGAGATGTCTAGGCAAGGGTCGTATGTGGTGGATGTGAAACCGCAATTCGTGCAAGTCACATCTGATCTCAAGACACCAGAGAAAACCCTGTGCGCGATGCAACAGTCTCTATGGCCTGTTATAAAATAAACAAATTTAAAATAGATCAGTTAAAATGAACGAAGAAGATTAATTATGTAACAGAAGTGACATAGAAATAGTGTACTGGAGGGGAAACAAAAAGTTTGACGTAGATGGCAAACTTGGGATTTGCAATGTACTTCATAAAAGAATTTAAATTCAATTTTGTACTCAATCGAAAGTAATTCCCAACCTCACCACCAAACTCTAATTACAATGTAGCTTCAATATGATAGAAGGTTCATCTACTTGAATAACTGATAAATAAGCACAGAAAGATGACAGGGGTAACCTCCAACTGTATAAAGATGGAAAATAAACAAATCTCTGGGCTTCTGCAATGCCTGGTAAGAAATCTAGGCTATAAAATATCTCAACAAAGGGGGATCGTTCAACTGTCCAATCACAAATTCTGAGCTGCATCCTCTTGGGATAAAAGTAAGGTATATGATCCGTAAAAATGACACTTCACAGGCGCTATTGACTGTCATGTCGATGATCAAACATAATGTGCAGCGTTATTTTCTAAAACAGATAGGGCACGTGAAAATCCAAGCCGAAAACTTTTATCATAAGTCAAAAAAAATTATGTGAAGTGGCCCAATAGCAGAAAGAGGTTTTTTTTTTTTTTAAAGAAAAAAAAAAACACTTTTACAAGGATCATTCAGTCAGCACCACCCAGTGATGGGTTAATTATGCAGCAACAGATCAAAATTGCTTCCCCCAGGGCAAATGCATCTGTAAACTTGAGAGTAAATGGACCGAGAAAGATCATAACAACCTTGGCTTCGAGATTTGTGCTGGTCATCTTCCATGTTTTCATGGATTCTGTCGAGAATGGAAATGAAAAATTCATGCGCATCCTGTTGCTCATAGTTAGCCAGGTTCGATGCCTGCTGCCACCAACTGCAAAGCCATAATACTGAACAACATCAGCAGACATACACAGCATATCTAACGCATTCAAGCTCCAATATTATGAGCAGAAAGAGTAGCAATAGAATCTTTTAATTCAGATACTAGATCAAAATCATGCAAATCGCACGGAAATCCGGGCGAGCCATGCAGGCAGAGCACAGGGGATCTGAGGAAGTTTCTTTGACAAATCAGAACACTAAACAGCCAACTCATGGGCATGCAAGCTGTTGAAGATTGCATGTAACTGTGATGATGTGAGCCAAGGATCTCAACTTTCTATGCATTTCTCATTAATACCACCCAAAAATAGATCATATCTTCTGGTCTTTAGTGCACCAATATTCAGACGCATGGTTTTAAACCACGAAATGAACTTCCGAAGCAACAGCATTGTCAAACCAAATCCGATCCTTAATTGCATTAAACAGTTCTGTGAGAAGGAATCCCAAAAAACGGTACCACAGATCTCTCAAACCAACGCAAACGCCAAAAAAAGAAAAAAAAGAAAAAAAAAGAATTCCCCCTCCCCCCCTCCTCTTAGATAAACGCTTAATCTACTCTTACAAGCCATTGAAAAAAAAAAAAAAAAAGGGAAACTTTTCCATGACGCAAAGATTGTTTCCCTGACGCAACAAGAAAGAATCGGAGAATACTAATAAAGAAGCAGAATAAAAAAAAAGGGGGCATGGGGGAAATTATGGCGATCAGATTCGGACCTATGGAGGAACTTGGCGGGGCTATACGGAGAGCGATCGCCGGAGAAGACGGCGGAGTACATCTCGTCGAGATTGCAGGCTAAGCAGGCCGGCGGATCGGCGCCGGGCGCCTTCTTCTTGCGCGACCGCTGCTGGCAGAGGAAGCGGTTGTGGCGGTCGCTGAGGAAGTAGTTGCGGATCGGCGGGGCGTGGAGGAGGACCTGGAGGATGGAGTTCATGAAGCAGGTGTTGCCGAGGTTGTTCAGTCCGCGCAGTCCCCAGGGCGGGGGGGACGAGGGGGCGAAGGCCGAGGAATAGGAGGAGGAGGAGGAGGGATCGGCGGCGTCGGCGTCGGCGTCGCAGCCGGGGAGTCGGAGGGGGACGGATCCGGTGCGGACGACGGCGCGCTCGGCGGGATCGGGGGACCAGGGGCGGAAGGCGACGCGGCGGCGTTTCCGGACGGGCCTTTCGGGGAGGGAGAGGGAGGGGGAGGGAGGAGGAGGACTGGGCGAAGGACGACGGCGGCGTCGAAGTCGGAGATCGTAGACCTGGTCGGCGGCAGGAGAGGGCAGAAGAAGAGCTCGGCGCGGTCGACATCGACGGCGATGTCGTGGCCGGAGGGGAGGAGAGGGGGTGGAGGGGCGTGGGCGGGGCAGAGGACGAGCGGCGCAGGAATGCAGGCGTAGGCGGGCGAGGGGGGCGGGGCGGGGCGGGGGCGAGGAGGAAGAGGAGGAGAGGAGGCAGGGGCCGCAGCGGGGGGTCTCGGAGGGTCCCGGCGGATCTCGGGGCGGCCGAGGGGCGGACGCGGAGGCAGCGGCGGAAGGTGGCGAAGGGCGGCGGAGCCGCGGGTGGCGCTGGAGCGGTAGGCGGCGAGGTGGGAGCACGGCGGAGGAGGAGCGGAGGGGGATGACATCGGCGGCGGCGGCGGCGGCGGCGGCGGCGGAGAGCGGGGAGGAGGAGGAGGAGGAGTGGGAAGGATCGCTTCGTCGACGAGCATGCGGAGTAGACGAAAACGGCTTTAACAACAAGCCGCATGGATCGGATCCGGCCAGCCTTCGGGGTTCGGGATCCGGGCTCGGTCGCTCCTTGCTTTGGGTCTCATGGGTTTTTGAGTCTTTTCTTTTTCTTTTTCCTTTTTTCTTTTTCATGCCTCCTTGCATAAAATAAAATATTCACAATTTTAATCGGCCAATTTGTATAAAAAATTCACAATTTTGAGCTTTTATAAAATTTGGCTTGTCTTTTTTGATTTTGCAGATTCGGTCCAGATTTTTCGCCATCCGATGAAAATGCCCCTCATCTCCCTCCGCCTTATTCGTATTCGCTCAGATACATATACCTTACTGTATAGCACCTAGGCAGACATTAAATGCGCCCCGCATGTGGTTTTGCAGCCTTCTATCATCAGAATGCGAACCAAATTGGCCCCGCTATTCACCAGCTCCGGGGTTTGCTGTTCGGATTTTCGAAATTAAATATTTTGACGGTAAATTGGGCAGAATACATGGCCGACAAGAAGAATAATGGTGCAACGTGAAGGAAAAAGGTGCAACAGAGCTTTAAACAGTGCAGTACGTAGCCGTACCAGTGTAACCTTCGACGTTCACAATACAACGAAGTCAATATTTATCTGGGATCTATAAAATACCTAAAAGGGGGTGAATAGGCATATAGGCTAAAAATACAAAATTTGATGAAATAAAAATAAATACGAAAAATAAAAATAGCACATCGAGATTTACATGAAAAGCTCCAACTAGGAGTAAAAAAATCTATAGGACCAATATGCGATAGCAATCCACTAAGAAACAAAAGATTATGAGATGATTACAGACTCCACGGACTCAAACATCTCTTTTATTTTCTTTGGATCTCGCACACACCAATGGATAGTTCACTCCCCACGTTCGAATCCACGACGTCTACTCAAATCCATTAGCGCACTCTATCCGGAGGAAGATGAACAAGGTTGCTGATTTATTGCGTAGAAGAACATTAAAGATTTGTGGGAATAAACTTTAAGCAATTCTCAAATTGATTTTAGAAGAACAATAAGAATTAAGGCGCCAAAGATCAATTTGAGAGAAGTTTGTTATAAAAGATGAGAAAAATGAGTATCTAGAGGCTTGTAGGTTTTCTAAAAGATTATCTATTATTTTTTATATTTAGAGACACCCCCACATCTTATTTGTAGGCTTGGAAACAATTAGAATTACTAAAGAATTTATTTTAAAAAACTCGCGACGGGTTCAGAGTCCGAACTCTTTAATAGGGTTCGAACGTTGATATTTCCTAAAAATCAAGGTCCGGACCCTTCTTGCAAGGTCCGGATCCTGAAAAGTTCAAGGTCCTGACCTTCTTTTAGGGTCCCAACCTTGATAGGATCTGGACTTTGAAAAATGTTAACTTTTAATATTTATAATTTTTCTCAATTCTAATAACTTTCAATGACTATATATATTCATAAATCGCCACTAACATTGTAAAAACATACTGAGTATCGTGAAAACATATTTTGAGTGTTCGAGTCTTCAAACTTCATATATATATATTTTTTCAAACCTTCAAGATTCCAACTCAACCCACAACGACTTGTCACGACTCGTTATGAAATATTCTAGCACTAAAATCTGTAAAAAAAATTGAACTTCAGCATTGCTTACCATCTGCAGTGTGATGGCCAGTTTGAGTGTGTTATTCAGAGTCTCGAGGACACGCTGCATGCTTGTGTCCTTGATTACGGTGAAGGGTGGTTCGAGTATCTACCCTTGGTAGAGTTCGCTCACAACAACAATTACCAGGCAAGCATTGAAGGCACTGCATAAGGCAATATATAGGCGATAATGTTTGTCCCCGATCTGTTAGGCCGATGTCGGTGAGCGCCGGGTGATCGGGCTAGACTCGATAGAGGATGCGGAATCCAAGATTTGCATTGTAAGGCAACAACTATTGACCGCACAGAGCAGTCAAAGGAGCTACGCAGATCAGTGATGGCGTGACCTAGAGTTCTAGGTTGATGAGCATGTGCTTCTCAAGGTGTCGCCATCTAGGGAGATCAAGCTGTTCTATTTGTGGAACAAGCTTAGCCTTAGTTTGTTGGACCGTTCGATATTTTGAAGCGTGTTGGTCCGATGGTGTACAAGTCCCGGTGTAGTTCGTTTGGAAATTCGGCATGTCGATTGCATGAAAAAGTATGAAACTTGGGTGGAGGTTGAAACGCAAATTGAGTTTTTACGGAAAACTCCCAATATTTTATGTATAGATTTGCGTGAAATTAGTGGCGAAGGTGCCTTCACTCATTTTACACGGATTGAGAATAAAATAATGACAATAGAGGGGTTAAGTTGCAACTTTCCAAACCCTATATATGCGTATGTTAGAGTTTACTAACCTTAACATGATCCCTCTATTCTCAAGCCCCATAGCTGCTAAGAGGTTTCCCCCACCAGCACTACACTACTCTCAATTGTCGGTGACCATCCCCCGGCCGCTAGAAGATGGCCAAAAGCCACCCATGTCAACTTTCCATTTCTCTCTCTCTCTCTCTTTCCCTCCCCCTCTCGACCAACTTGACATGAAACCCCTCTCCCATAGCTACGCCACCATTGGACCTTAATGCCGCCCCCTCGCGCCCTCGTGATGCCACCCCATCTAGTTTAGTGCCGCTGTAGCCCCGAAACTATGGTTGTCATTATAAAATCCAACATTTGGAGGTTTTGGGCCGCAGTTGTTGTGCGACCGCTGTCGTCGAGCCCTGCTATCGTCACTGGCTCAAGTGGACCCCAGGACACTCACCGGCACCACCTTGACCTTTCTTGACCTCCCCTAACACTGGACTCTAATACATTAGCTTGAGCCCCTTTAATCTCGACCATAGTTCCTTGACAGTCCCCGCCGTTGCTTCCTACTGTCGACAGTCGACCCTGCCGATTGTCCCTCATCGATTACCTCCCTTTGTCAACCTGTGTGTGCACTCCCAATGTAACGTATTGAAACCCGAAAGAAATAATCGAACTTTAGCTAAATTGACTAAAGTATGCGAAAAAGATGGATGGACGAGTTGTATTTAGCATTCCAATAATGTTGGAAGGGCTAAAGTAAGTTTAGAAACAGTTAGGAGGGTTTTAGCATTGACCGGCGCGACGTAGAGTCGAATCGGAGCTAAAACTGCATTCTGGGCAAAGTGCACCGGTACAACCATCGAGTTGTCACCGATAACAGGCCAGCAACCCAAGCAGAGTAAGCTCCCGGGTTTGAGATTTTCGTAGAAAATGTACCGATACACCCCTAGTGTGTATCGGTACACTTTGGTAAAATCCAAGGGAAACGCTCTCGGGTTTGCCTCTGCGTAATCGTGTAATCGGTAACAGCCCAAAGTGTACCGGTACACTTTGGTCTGGCAGCAGTTTTGAAGTCTATTGCAAATAAGACTTTTTGGGAGGCCTAGTTGCAATTGTTGCACACTATATAGGAGCCCATCTTCCCTCTCTTCACAGTAGGGACCTCCATTCTCTCTTTCTCTCATTTCTCTCTTTCTCTCTCTAGAACTCTTGCTCTAGGGCAAGGAGGAGGTGGAGAAGAAACAAGGAGAAGGTGGTTTTGGTGGAGTTGAAGGTGCTAGAAGCTCACCAACAAGAAGGAGCTTGGTGTAGCTTGGGCAAAGGTGAGTTCTCTTGCAAGTAGAACTCTAGGGTTTGGTTTTAAACCTTAAGTTTTGGAGTTTTGATCATCTAATAAGCTTAGAAACCCTCTAGAGCTTAGAACACTATGAAAGCATGGTTTTCTCAAGGTGCTCTCATGGTGGATTGTTAGAATCCAAAGTAGATGCCCCAGGAATGGTTCAAGGGGCTTAGTAATAGTATTAGAATGCTTCCTAATTGATTCTAAGCTAGCTTTTGCTTAGAGATGAGATCAATTTAGGAGAAATTCCATTATCGTATTGTTAGGGCTTAAAATTTGGGACTTTTGCCTCCGGTTATTTCCGAGGTAAATTGACCTCTTGGAAACCTAATTGGGGGTATTTCCGACGCGTGGGACAACTCTATTTAACGTTACGAAAAGGTTAAGTAAGAGATCTAGTATATAGGGCCTAATTTGGCTTTATTTTGGATTTAGGTCGCGGGAGAGGCGTCCTAAAATCACGAAAGTCGAATTACAACCCTTCTATGATATTCAAGGTGGGGGGTGCACGCCAGAATCATCGGATTCCCCTTTATGTCTATTTTCACCTTTGTTGAGCATACTTGTATATAGAATTATTCATGCATGATAGGGTAATTTTCATGTGAAACTTGGTTTGACATGATTTATATGCTTCTAATGTAGTTGAACATAGAGAATGATAGAGCCATAATGGACATGTATGGTAGAGACCCTAAAGTTGTATGAATGTGAGACTTGGACTTGGACAATAGTAAACAAAGGTGACATTGACAATAGAGACATGATTGGCATTGAGAAATTGGTTGTTAAACATAGTTTAACCATAGCAACATTGTGACAAGTATGACTTGGAAAGTAGCATGAACAAATAGGTAGAAACCTGTTATGACAATGGCATTGTGACTAGCGGCTGTGTATCCTCAAGTCTAGGATTGGATCGATACTCACGATAAGTCTTGGCTTGAGGGAGGTAGCTCCCCCTCTAGCGGTGCGCTCCAGAGTTGGTCACCACTGGGCGTGGTAAAGTCCCCCCAGAGGACGGTCCCTAGGGTTGTTCGAGTCCCCCATTATTAAGGGATTTTGGGTTGTGAGTTATTGGGGTTAACAAGGTTAACCAGTAAGATTGGGTAAAAGCCAAAGTAAAATCATGGAAAAGCATGCATGCATATTTAATATTGCTTTAATTATATATCTATTGACAGTTTTCTTGCAGGCATAGTATTAGCATTAGTATGGTTACTACTTTCCTTTCCTTTGAAATACTTATGCCTGAATAGACCTAGTGGGTAAGTCGGCGAGGTCAGTTGCCGAACCCACTGGAAACTTCGTTGTAGTTCTCACACCACGAACCCTATAGGTCCGAGCATGAGCGGGGCGGCGGAGGACCGTGGCAAGGGTATTGCGCCATAGCTAGTGGCTACCGGGACTTATACATTTTTAGTCATTCCTTTGCCTACATGTATCAAGTTTTATTTTGTTGAATTAGAATTGTAAAGTTGAAAACATATCATGTATTTTGGTGAATGACAAAATGTAAGGAATTATGGTTGAATGGAAAAAGAATGTAATAGTTGTAGTTTATTTGTATTTGGTTAAAATATAATCAAATATCATATATGGTTGTATATTTAGCTTAGAACTTTCGCTTCCGTTGTTGCTTGCCTCGTGCAAGCCTTGTATAATTGCATATCTCTTTGTTTGATTGCTTAATTATACTTGTTGTTAGAGCCTTGGGCGGACAGTGGAGATGCTGTCCGTTCGGCGTCTGTTGACGTGACCCGAGCTCGACCAATTTGGCAGGGATTGGGGCGTGACAGATATAATGGTATCAGAGCTATGGAAGAAAGCAAAAGTCTAGGATGGACTTAGGAACCCTAGGATTGGAGACCTTAGGGACTTAGGAAACGTTTAACGTGAACTTGGTACTTGCGAAAGCTAGTTGATTGGGTTAATGATGGTACTTCTCTAAAAGGAATTAGAGATGGATTCAAGTGTTTATTTGTTTTCTACTTAAGGGGTTTGTGTGGGCTGGCCGACCACATGATGCCAAGGGTTGGAAATAAATACACTTGATTGCTTTCGCTTAATGGGGTAATTATTTGGAACGTGTAAGAGTCACGTGTATCGAGTACTAATGCATGTGATACGTTTCAGGAACAATGTCCCCGAGACGCTACACGTGTAGAGCCGCTTCGGCATTGCCTGATGAAGTGCCCGAGCAGACGGGAACGGATGAAGTGCGCGAGCTGCGAGCCCAAGTAGCGGCATTGGCCGGGGCTATGCGGCTACAGGGGGAGCAAATTGGACAGCTCCACGAGTTGATGGCGCGACAGGCGGCGGCGGCGGCATTTGTGCCGAGGGATCCGCCCGCACCTATTGCTCCTATAGCACCACCTCCTGCGGTGGCGGTAGCACCAGTGACGGCTATTCCTCCAATGGCATCGGGTTCATCGGCCCTTATTCTCGATGTACTTGAGGCCGAGCAGGAGCGATTGTTGGCGGCGCTGATGGCATTCAAGTGATTCAACCCTCCGACCTTCAACGGCGATATGAAGGATCCTTGGTTGGTGGAGTCGTGGTTGGCCACGATGGAAGCGTTGTTTGAGGACATTTACACCGTCGAGAAGGATAAGGTTCACCTTGCGGCTCACTGTTTCGACTGGTCGGCTCGGTTGTGGTGGACTCAAGCGAAAAAGAATCACTTGTTGGATTCCGCTTCTGTTACTTGGGAGGCATTTCGGGAGATGCTATTGATGGAGTATTTTTTCGAGAGTGACAAGCGGAAAATCAAGGAGGATTTTCGAAAGTTGAGGCAAGGAAGTCGCACAGTGCGGGAGTACGAAAGAGAGTTCACGCACCTTGTCAATTGCGTGCTGAGCTTGGTTCATGGTGATAGGGACAGGGCGGAGGCATTCGAGCGCGGGTTGCGACCCGGGATTTTCAAGGTTATTCATGCCTTTCGGTTAAAGACCTACGAGGAGGTACTTGACCGCGTGCTTTGGGTAGAGACGGTAATGCTATTGCGCGAGAGGAGCGCGAGGCTCTCGAGAAGGACAAGGAAAGGGATAAGTCCAAGAAGTGGGCATCTAGTGTATCCGCGGGGCAGTCAAGTTCTAAGCGACCCCCTCGATATCAGCGATCACAGTGGCGGGGAGGTAGGAGTAAGACACAGAGCCAGACTACCTACCCGTGCGTGATATGCGGCGGAGATCATAGAGTCGCTACTTGTCCACAGTGGGAGGGCGATGCTTCCAATGCGGCCAACTGGGGCACATGAGCCGAGAGTGCCCGGGCGGCGCATCCCCAGCTCCGTCATCAGCTTCCGTCTAGTATACTCCACGACAGCTGGCGGGACTACCACCCGCTATATCTGCTGGACATTTATCAGTGCCTCATCAGCCGGAGGCTTCTCGAGCACCTAGTGGGCGGGTTTTTGCCACTCAGGTAGAGGAGCAGCTGATTCCAGTCCCCGACGACGTCATGGCAGGTATTATTCTTATCAGAGGCACTAGAGCTAGAGCTATATTCAACACGAGTGCATCTCAGTCATTCATTGATGCATCATTCGCTAAGACTCATGACATTGAGATCACACATAATGAAGATTATTGGTTGGTGAATACTCCAGAGCATTCGTTTCATGTACATGACGAGTGCTTAGCGTGTCCGGTACAGATAGGTGATTGGGTTATGCCGATCGACCTTTTGGTGTTAAATCAAATATGGGGCTTCGATGTGATCTTGGGGATCAATTGGCTCTCCAAGTATTACGCGGTCATAGATTGTGAAAGTAAGGTGATCACGTTCGGTGAACCTAATCAAAAAGAATTGATATACCGGGCGTGTAAAAGTAGGCGCTTCGCGGCGACCGTATCGGCAGCGAGAGCGAGGAAAATAATTAAGGGTGGTTGTAAGGCCTATTTGGCGACCATCGTAGACGCCCAAAAGGAGTACCTGGAACTTGAAGGTATTCGGGTAGTATGCGAGTATCCGGATGTGTTTCCGGCGGAGTTACCGGGATTGCCACTGGACAGGGAAGTCGAGTTCGTCATTGACTTAATTCCCAGGGCGGCGCCAATTTCGAAGGCTCCGTATAGAATAGCAACGGTAGAACTTAAGGAATTAAAGGCTCAATTGCAAGACTTGCTCGATAAAGGCTTTATGCGGCCGAGAGTGTCTCCGTGGGGAGCTCCTGTGCTATTTGTAAAGAAAAAGGATGGCACGCTTCGACTTTGCATTGATTATCACGAGTTGAACAAAGTGACGATCAAGAACAAGTACCCGTTGCCTAGAATTGACGATTTGTTCGATCAGTTGCAAGGGTCAAGAGTATATTCTAAAATTGATCTTCAATCGGGGTATCATCAATTGAAGATACGGCCCAAGGATGTGCACAAAACGGCATACCGTACGCGGTATGACCACTATGAGTTCACAGTCATGCCATTCGGGCTTACTAATGCCCCGGCGGCTTCTATGGACTTAATGAATCGAGTCTTCCGTTTGCTATTGGACCGGTGCATCGTGGTATTCATTGACGACGTATTAGTATATTCTCAGACCGAGGAAGAACACGAGGAGCATTTGAGAATCGTGTTGGAGACGCTCCGAAAAGAGAAGCTATATGCAAAATTAAAGAAATGTGAGTTTTGGCTTTCGGAGGTTACTTTCTTGGGTCACGTTATATTCGGTGATGGCATCTTGGTAGACCCAAAGAAAGTGGAGGCTATTAAAGATTGGCCTCGCCCGACAAGTGTATCGGAGATTCGTAGCTTTTTGGGACTTGCGGGCTACTATCGGCGGTTCGTGGAGGGGTTTGCCAAGATAACTACTCCATTAACGCGCCTTACCCACAAAGGGATGAAGTACATTTGGAGCGCCGAATGTGAGCGGAGCTTCAAGGAGTTAAAGGAAAGATTGACGTCGACCCCGGTACTTGCTTTGCCGACGCCGAGGGAGAGCTATGTAGTGTACAGTGATGCCTCTTATATCAGTCTCGGGTGTGTTTTGATGCAAAATGGCCGAGTTATAGCATATGGTTCGCTTCAATTAAAGAGTTATGA
Organism: Ananas comosus; assembly: GCF_001540865.1. Lineage (NCBI taxonomy): Eukaryota > Viridiplantae > Streptophyta > Magnoliopsida > Poales > Bromeliaceae > Ananas > Ananas comosus. The sequence goes on along the minus strand of NC_033622.1, from coordinate 4,021,575 downwards.
AAAAAACTACCCGACTCACGATCTCAAGCTAGCGGCGGTTATCTTCGCACTAAAATTGTGGAGGCATTATTTGTATGGTGAGCATTGTGAGATCTACACCGATCATAAGAGTCTCAAATACTTGTTCACCCAAAAGGAATTAAATTTGCGACAGCGGCGGTGGTTGGAGTTGCTAAAAGATTATGACGTCACGATTCTCTACCACTCCGGAAAAGCAAATGTCGTGGCCGATGCTTTAAGTAGAAAGTCGGCGGAAAATTTGGCGACAGCAATTACATCCCAACTGGCTTTGCAAAAGGAGATGCAACGGTTTGGACTTGAAGTTGTGGCGCCGGGAGTGCCGGCAACACTTGCCACGTTGATTGTACAACCGACCTTGTTGGAGAGGATTAAAGAACTCCAAGTTTTCGATTCATTTCTCCAAAAAGTGCGGGATAAAGTTGAGAGCGGTAGTGCCGATGATTTTGGCATTGGGACCGATGGCGCGCTACGATATCGGAATCGTTGGTGCGTGCCCAAGGATGACGATCTTAGGAGGGCGATTATGCAAGAAGTGCATCAAGCTCCCTATAGTATACACCCGAGCGGCACTAAAATGTATCAAGATTTGAAGCTACATTATTGGTAGCCGGGCATGAAAAAGGACATATGGGAGTTTGTGGTACAATGCCTCACGTGCCAACAAGTTAAGGCGGAACGGCGATTCTCGGCGAGAAAGTTACAAAGTTTGCCTATACCCGTTTGGAAGTGGAAAAATATCGCTATGGACTTTGTGACGGGGTTGCCTAGATCCCAAGGTGGACATGATGCGATTTGGGTAGTTGTGGACCGGTCGACGAAATCGGCACACTTTTTACTGATCCACACTACTTGGTCGGGAGACAAGCTAGCTCAGGTTTATCTCGACGAGATTGTGAGACTTCACGGGGTTCCGATATCTATTGTATCAGATTGGGACCCGAGGTTCACATCATATTTTTGGAAGAGCTTGCAAGACGCGTTAGGCACACGGCTCGACTTTAGTACGGCATTCCATCCTCAAAGTGACGGCCAATCGGAGAGGACCATTCAAATACTTGAGGACATGCTTCGAGCGTGTGTACTCGACTATAAGGGCGGATGGCATGATCATTTATCGATGGCGAAATTCACATACAACAATAGCTATCAAGAAAGTATTGCAATGGCGCCATTTGAGGCCTTTTATGGAAGAAAATATAGCTCTCATATTCATTGGAGCGATGTGGGCAAGAGAGTTGCCCTTGGCCCCGATGTGGTTCGGGAGGCGGAGGAGAAAGTTCGCCTTGCCCGACAAAGATTAGCGACGGCGCAATCGAGGCACAAAAGCTATGCCAACAAGCGAAGGAAAGATATCGAGTTCGCGGTTGGAGACCGCATATTTCTAAAGGTATCGTTGATGCGCGGTGTTAAGCAGTTCGGTGTCCGGCGAAAGCTAAGTCCCCGATTTGTCGGACCCTTTGAGATCTTAGAAAGGGTTGGTGCGGTGGCTTACAAAGTAGCATTACCACCGAGGCTTGCGGGGGTGCACGATGTGTTTTATGTATCCAATCTCCGCAAGTATGTCCATGATCCGGAGCATATTCTCTCGTATATACCGATAGAACTTCAAGAGGATATGACTTACGAGGAGTTCTCGGAGTACATTGTTGATCGGAAGGTGCGAAAACTACGGAATCGTGAAATTCCATATGTTAAGGTTCATTGGAGTGAACACGACGATCGGGAAGAAACTTGGGAGTTTGAGGATGCGATGAAAGAACGTCATCCTCATCTCTTCAAAGAACTAAGATGAGGTATGAGTTTTAGATTGCAATTAAGTTAGTTTTGCGGACGAAACTAATCTTAAGGGGTGGAGAATGTAACGTATTGAAACCCGGAAGAAATAATCGAACATTAGCCAAATTGACTAAAGTATGCGAAAATGATGGATGGATGAGTTGCATTTAGCATTCCAACAATGTTGGAAGGGCTAAAAGTAAGTTTAGAAAGAGTTAGGAGGGTTTTAGCATCGACCGACGCGAAATAGAGTCGAATCGGAGCTAAAATTGCATTCTGGCCAAAGTGTACCGGTACAACCATCAAGTTGTCACCGGTAACAGCCCAGCAGCACGCGCAGAGTAAGCTCTCAGGTTTGAGATTTTCTTAGAAAATGTACCGGTACACCCTTGGTGTGTACTGGTATACTTTGGTAAAATCCGAGGGAAACGCTCTCGGGTTTGCCCTGCGTAATCGTGTAACCGGTAACAGCCCAAAGTGTACCGGTACACTTTGGTCTGGCAGCAGTTTTGAAGTCTATTGCAAATAAGACTTTTGGGGGGCTTAATTGCAATTGTTGCACACTATATAGGAGCCCATCTTCCCTCTCTTCACAGCAGGGACCTCCATTCTCTCTTTCTCTCATTTCTCTCTCTCTCTCTAGAACTCTTGCTCTAGGGCAAGGACGAGGTGGAGAAGAAACAAGGAGAAGGTGGTTTTGGTGGAGTTGAAGTTGCTAGAAGCTCTCCAACAAGAAGGAGCTTGGTGTAGCTTGGGCAAGGGTGAGTTATCTTGCAAGTAGAACTCTAGGGTTTGGTTTTAAACCTTAAGTTTTGGAGTTTTGATCCTCTAATAAGCTTAGAAACCCTCTAGAGCTTAGAACACCATGAAAGCATGGTTTTCTCAAGGTGCTCTCATGGTGGATTGTTAGAATCCAAAGTAGATGCCCTAGGAATGGTTCAAGGGGCTTAGTAATGGTATTAGAATGCTTCCTAATTGATTCTAAGCTAATTTTTGCTTAGAGATGAGATCAATCTAGGAGAAATTCCATTATCGTATTGTTAGGGCTTGGAAATTCGGGCTTTCGCCTCCGGTTGTTTCTGAGGTAAATTGACCTCTTGGAAACCTAATTGGGGGTATTCCCGACGCTTGTGACAACTCCGTTTAACGTTACGAAAAGGTTAAGTAAGAGATCTAGTATATAGGGCCTAATTTGGCTTTATTTTGGGTTTAGGTCGCGGGAGAGGCGTCCTAAAATCACGAGGGTCGAATTACAACCCTTCTACGATATTCAAGGTCGGGGGTGCACGCCAGAATCATCGGATTCCCCTTTATGTCTATTTTCACCTTTATTGAGCATACTTGTATATAGAATTATTCATGCATAATAGGGTAATTTTACATGTGAAACTTGGTTAGACATGATTTATATGCTTCTAATGTAGTTGAACATAGAGAATGATAGAACCATAATGGACATGTATGGTAGAGACCCTAAAGTTGTATGAATGTGAGACTTGGACTTTGACAATAGTAAACAAAGGTGACATTGACAATCGAGACATGATTGGCATTGAGAAATTGGTTGTTAAACATAGTTTAACCATAGTGACATTGTGACAAGTATGACTTGGAAAGTAGCATGAACAAATAGGTAGAAACCTATTATGACAATGGCATTGTGACTAGTGGCTGTGTATCCTCAAGTCGAGGATTGGATCGATACTCACGATAAGTCTTGGCTTGAGGGAGGTAGCTCCCCCTCGAGCGGTGCGCTCCGGAGTTGGTCACCATTGGGCGTGGTAAAGTCCCCCCAGAGGACGGTCCCTAGGGTGGTTCGAGTCTCCCGTTATTAAGAGATTTTGGGTTGTGAGTTATTGGGATTAACAAAGTTAACCGGTAAGATTGGGTAAAAGCCAAAGTAAAATCATGAAAAGCATGCATGCATATTTAATATTGCTTTAATTATATATCCATTGACAGTTTTCTTGCAGTCATAGTATTAGCATTAGTATGGTTACTACTTTCCTTTCCTTTGAAATACTTATGCCTGAATAGACCTAGTGGGTAAGTCAGCGAGGTCGGTTGCCGAACCCACTGGGAACTTCGTTGTAGTTCTCACACCACTAACCCTACAGGTTCGAGCACGAGCGGGGCGGCGGAGGACCGTGGCAAGGGTATTGCGCCATAGCTAGTGGCCACTAGGACTTATACATTTTTAGTCAGTCCTTTGCCTACATGTATCAACTTTTATTTTGTTGAATTAGAATTGTAAAGTTGAAAACATATCATGTATTTTGGTGAATGACAAAATGTAAGAAATTATGGTTGAATGGAAAAAGAATGTAATAGTTGTAGTTTACTTGTATTTGGTTAAAATATAATCAAATATCATGTATGGTTGTATTTTTAGCTTAGAGCTTTCGCTTCCGTTGTTGCTTGCCCTCGTGTAAGCTTTGTATAATTGCATATCTCTTTGTTTGATTGCTTAATTATACTTGTTGTTAGAGCCTTAGGCGTACAGGGGAGATGCTGTTCGTTCGGCGTCTGTTGACGTGACCCGAACCCGACCAAATTGGCGGGGATTGGGGTGTGACACCCAGGCCATCAAAATCCAAGAAGTGTCTTCTTGCTTTGGATCTTGCGCAAGCTACGCTGAGTTGGGTCGGCTTTGCTGTTCCGGCCACCTAGGTTGCCGATAATCCTCCAAAAGTGAGGCCCTAGATTGCAAATTTATTTTTGACGCTCCCGGTGACTTTAGATACCACATTTCACATAGCCTCAGCGCGCTCTCGGCTACTGTTTGCATTTCCAACAGCGAACGTGAACTTTAGAACGTCAGGACCTATCGATCTGCACCGCTAGTTGGTTGAAGCTTGTAGAATTCGGTAACAAGTCAAAACCCTAATATTTTATATACTAAATGCAAATAGATTCATGTTTAGGGGTTTATTTGCAATTTTGGCCTTATGGGCTATCGCAGGCAGTGTAAATCCATTGTATATGATCTTTGGACTAATCATATTAGGTTTGATGGCCTTGCGAAGCATAATTTAGGGTGTTGGTGCGTTTAACGGCAAAAGCGTTGATCGAATGCATTCTCAGTTTGGGTTGCGCCCACGCCGCCCGTGCCCGCGCGTGCTCCCGCGCACTACCGCACGCGCTCCCGCACGCACTCGCGGGCCGGCTGGCCCAAAACAGGAAAAAACAAAAAAAAACCCTTTCCAAACACCTCGCCCAAAACAAAAAAAAAAAAACTCTTTCCGAATTTTTTACTTAATTAGCTTAATTTTATAGCTATTTATTCTTATATTCTTAAGAAATATGAATATTTATGCTAATAGCATAAATCTTGAGAGAAAAAAATTTAATTTAATAGCCAAATTTTTGATCCTGAATTTTTAATTGGTGAACGTATAATATCCGTATAAATCACGTATCTGAATAATTGAGGAATCCGCTTTTTAGCCGTATTTTTCAACGAATTTAAAAATTAGAAGACGAATTTTATCCAAATTATACCCGTACCGAATTTTTGCCGAATCCGAATTAACTAACTATGGTCCGGAGACAGCAGGTGAGCAGCAGAGGGTTTCAAAGCCGAAAATGGCATTTTCGAGAACTCGATATGGTGTAGTTATTATTAAATACACCTAATAATAGTCGATCTTGTATTTTCTGCGCGGACACCTACATTAGTGCATTTCGGGTGAGCAGGTGGTTTAAAGCATGATTTTGTACCTTCTAAGACACTGCAAGGGTTTCAGAAGTCTTTCGGTAAGTTTTTGAAAAATTTCGACAGTTTTCAGGAATCAGTAAGAGGAACCAATTTTCTAATGGTTTTGGGATTGTGTGATTTGTAAGTCACTTATCTAGTCCTTGACTCTATGGATCTTTCATAGTTTTAGTTGACAGTTAGGACTACTTGGAGTTAGGTGCATCGTCTCTTACAAGTGGGTGCTCGATTTGAAGTCGGTTTAGTGATGCCAGCTCAGCGGCATTCTTTTGCTCGATTTGAAGTCGATTTAGTGATGCTAGCTCAGTGGCATTCTTTTCCTATTGTATGTTGAGCACTTGATCATCACATGACTTCATCTTCTATTTCTCTACTTTTATCGTTGCACATGATCATCTTGATCTAGTGGTAGAGTGGTACAGCATTGGACATTATTATCTATTCTGATATTAGTTTGACCTACTGGTTGGTGCTATACATATATGCAATTGGGTGACATAATTGGTTGGTACTCCCCCCAAGTGGATCTCCTATTGGGTACCTGTCAAGGGATGGCTATTGATCATATTGCATTGATCACCATAGCTCGTGTGCATTTTGCGCGCACCATCGGTTTGGACACCGCATTAGTGTTATTTTTCGAAAAAATGGTTGCACTTCCGATCCGTGAGCCCTATGTGGTCTATTGCTAAGGTCTATACCAGGTATAGCAGGTGCATCATTGGATGAGATCTCTTGTAAATCCAGCGTTTCTTTTGTGTGTAGGTTGTCGGGGAGCATGTGGGTATGGAAGTGGATTGAAGTGAAACCATTGTGGTGCAAAATGGTTGACTTGGGCCAATTTTTTACTACGACAGACTAAAGTGCAAATAGCAAACATAGTGGACCAAGTTGGAAAATTTCTCATAGAATATTGATTTCTGTTACTTATGAACATGTGAGCGCGAGGGTGGAATTACAGTGAATCCATTTTGGCGTGAAATCAACGTGAAAACGGATGAAATAGGCCAATTGTTCATGAAATGGACTAAATTGCAACTAGGAAAATTTATTGGGCTAAAGTGCAATTGACACCTTAGTGGAATTCCACTAAAGAGAGGTGACAAATATCTCTCTTTCTCTCTTTTTCTCTCAGAATTTTCTAGGGCTGAAACAAAAGAAAGAGAAAAGAGAAAGAAAAGAAAGAAGAGAAGAAGAAGAAGAAAAAGAAAAAGAAAAATTGAAGAAGAAGGTAAAGTTTCTTCTCTTTCCCTTTCCCTTCCTTTCTTTCCTCCCTTTCTCTTCCTTCCTTTTTCTCCTTCCTTTCCCTTTCCTTTTCTTTCCTCCCTATGCCCTCCCCGCTGCTGTTATTGTAGTTTTTACTGGCGAGATGGACACGCCAAGTAGCATCACTACCGCATCAAGCAAAACATAAACAAATCGTTTCGTAGACCATATTATCTAGACTGGTCTTCAAGTTGCCGATCTTGTCACTCGATATCCTATTATCCAAACCGCATTTAGTTCGCTCTGAAATCACGAAAACCCAAACATAAAACTATCAAGACCATGTCCTATTGCCGATGAAGGACTTGACACTTGCCAACAGTAATTTGATGTTCTACCTTTCCTTGTTCACACGCCAACTATAAGCCACAGTCCTTTAAAACTTGGCGAGATGGACACGCCAAGTAGGAATTGGCGAGAAGGACACGCCAAGTAGCCACAGTCCTAAAACTTGGCGAGATGGACACACCAAGAGATGAAATAGGCCAATTGTTCATGAAATGGACTATAAATTGCAAGTAGAAAATCTTATTGGGCTAAAGTGCAATTGACACCTTAGTGGAATTCCACTAAAGAGAGGTGATAAATATCTCTCTTTCTCTCTTTTCCTCTCAGATTTTTCTAGGGCTGAAACCAAAGAAAGAGAAAAGAGAAAGAAAAGAAAGAAGAGAAGAAGAAAAAGAAGAATAAGAAAACTTGAAGAAGAAGGTAAAGTTTCTTCTTCTCTTTCTCTTTCCCTTCCTTTCCTTCCTCCCTTTCTCTTCCTTCCTTTTTCTCCTTTCTTCCCCTTTCCTCTTCTTTCCTCCCTTTTCCCTCCCTGCTGCTGCTGCTGCTGCAAGCTGCCTTAGCAGTTGCTGTTGCAGGGGGGAGCAAGAAAAAAAAAAGAGCGAAAAAGAGAAACATAGATGAACATGAAAGAAGAGAAAGAGAGAAAAAGAGGAAGAAAGGTGAAAAGAAAGAAAGGAGAAGGAAAAATGAGAGAGGAAGAAAGGAATGGAAATTAGTGAACTAGACATTGCAATTGGTATAATTCGCACTTTTAAACTTCAAATTGACGCTTGCAGGGTGTCCGGGAGTGTGAATTAGAGTCCTAGACACATCTGATTAGCTGCAATTTAAGGTATTTGACTTTCAATTTACGTAAATTGAGCTCAATTGAAAATTTTGCATTGTCATCGTAATTCTGACGGTTTTGCTTTGATTAGTAGTTCCGGGCGATTGTGAGCCGAGGAAAAGCACGCGAGTAGCATTTCTCTTCCCCGAGTCGATGTAGCGCGTTGAGGTGGGTTTCGAGTCGCCGAAAACAACGAATTTCCTTCTGTGTCTATTTGGTGCCGTATTTAGTATTTGAGCATTCGTACATGAATTCTACGGTATCAAGCGTCATATCGAGATAGTCGATGCATGAACAAGAAACATCATATGCAAGCGTGAACATGAGTATTTGAACATGAACATGAGGATGAATACGATACCATGCAAATGAATATTTGAACATGAACATGAGGATGAATATGATACCAAGCATATGAGTATTTGAACATGAATATGAATATGAACATGAGTATTTGAATATGAAGTATGAGTATGTCCATATCATAATTGAAGCATGCACGTGAGTTATTTTATTTTATTTTCCTTGTCTTGAGCATGCCACGAGTTACCTGCGAGAGGTCTAGGCTTCGTGAAACTTTTGATGGCCGCTCTTTTGGATGCTTTGTGGCCAAGGATTAGTGAGACATGTGTGAGCTTTTCGGACATTTATGATTGTGTTGAGACCGTTGGGCTTTTTGTGTGATTCTTTGACAATCCCATTGTCTGATCGTCGTGTTGTGATGACAGTTAGTATTATTTCATAGTAGATATGTCACACTCTAATAATCCCACATCGAATAGGAATGGAGATGTGATTGGATATATAAGAGACTTAGACACTAGTAATAATAAACGGGCTTAAGCATTTTGGGCTGGTGGTTGGGCCCAACGAGTTATTGTTGCTAGTGGGCTGGGTCGTTACATTTGATATCAGAACCAATCACCAGTCGAAAATGTGTGGCGAGTCTCGGTTGAGTCAGGGTCTGAAAGACAAGGTGATAGGCTATGCCAGAGTCTGTATTATAAGGTGACCAGCTATGCCAGGGTCTGGATGACAAGGCTAGCAAGACGAGTCTCACATCGCCTGGTGATCTTGGGCTGTGTGTGTGATTGGACTGACGAGGATGTCAGGGTCTTAACGGGGGGAGTCTGTCACACCCCAATAATTCGACATCGGATAGGAATGTGGATGTGATTGGGTATATAAGAGACTTAGACACTAGTAATAATAATCGGGCTTAAGCATTTTGGGCCAGTGGTTGGGCCCAACGATTTATTGTTGTTAGTGGGCTGGGTCGTTACAAGATATTCTAACTTTGGTCGTGGGAGGCCAGTCGACAACTTGTGCATCTTGCGGAGTCCTCAATTGCTCATGACTTATGTGAGTTAGCTATCATCTATTTATCTTGTACATGCCATGACCTATGTGATAAAGGCTGTGGGTAGCGCGGCGGTAGTGTACAGATGGTTGGACATGTTGACAACCACGTGTGTATGACAACCTCACGCATCAGCCTGCCAAGTTTCATGAAATTTCGCGCATATCCCTCTACACAAACCTCCACCACGTAGAAAGATCCCCACTCGAGAGTCCAAACTCAAAACGGAGCAACAAGAAGTTTTAAAAAACAAAAAGGGTAAAGAACAAAAGTTTACTTTGCGATAAAATCTAGTTTTCTCGAAAATCATCGTCAAATCCAAAATTTGTCAGTGCAATTGGGCCCAGGAAACATAATTCCAAACCATATAATAGAATGCTATTTTCATACATGCTAACAATGCATATATCTCTCTCTACTATATAAAGGTAATTTTCATAAAATATAGCACATGTATTTTAAGCATTCTAAACATCTTGTATGCTCTATCTAGCATGAATATACATGCATTTCAATTTTATGATAATTAAAAATTGACATAGAAGGAGTTTTTCTCATTTCCATGAGGTCAAACCCACCGAGACTCCTCGCAACTCTTGGTTTGCGCCGACGAAGGTGCCCACTACTCTCCTAGCACCCTAAATGTAATATTAAGAGAGTTAAACGCAACAAACGAACAACCTTATGATCAAACTTTAATCAACCTAAGAAAATGGCAAAAACTCACCTTGTAAGGTGAAAACCTCTCTCAATCTCCAAATGAAAGCAAGATCCCCTCAAATCCAACCTAAACAAAGGTTCTAAATCAATCAATTGAGTTCCAAAAGTCTCTAATCAAAAATCCCCAAATAAACCCTAGATTTTCCATTTCTAGGGTTTCATCTTAAGAAATCCATCAAAACATAAATCTAATGAAAGAAACATATTACTAACATCTTTAGAAGCTCCAAACAAGGATAGAAATCAACTAGGGTTGAAATTCTCTCCTCCAACAAGCTCCAAACCCTGCTCCAATGCCTCTCCAATGGTGGAAAATCACCCAAAAAGCTAAAAAGGAGCAAAAGAGGTGATCAATCCTCTAAAAATCCAAGAAAAAGAGAAGAAAATCAAAGAGGAGAGGTGGAGGGGTCACAAACCTGGTTTAAGGATTTTCTAGGTTGGCGGATTTCGTAAAGTCAAATGAAGTCTTGAAGAGTCAAACACGGAGTTTTGATACTAAGATTCAATTTGAAGATCAAAGACTTATTCGGAAAGCTCGGCACGTCAGGTATGAAGAATAGATCATTTATGGTGATTTAAATAAGGTTAGAAGACTTAGATTGCCTTAAAAAGCTAAATCTGAACATTTTAGTGTTCTGGGACCGGTCCCTGAGATGAGAGACCGGTCCCCGAGGGTCCTCTATGCGTGGAAAGTTGAGGCAACCGGTCTCTGAAAAGTGAGACCGGTTCCAGAGCGATGGATTTTCTGTCACGTAGAGAGGGACCAGTCTCTGGATGAGAGACCGATTCCCGAAGCCATTTTTTTCAGGCACGCAACGAGGGACCGGTCTCCCACTCGAGGGACCAGTCTCCCAAAAGCCGGTCTCCTCGAGAGGACCGGTCCCTGAGGGCGTCGTCAGTTTTTAAACTTGGCTTTTGCAATCCTAGTCGGCTTCTGAGTCTTCTAAACCTATAAATATGATATCAGGGTACCCATATGAGATATGCTTCGAAAGATAATCATTTAGAAACTCAAAAACTTGATTTGGAGATTTTGATCTATGTTTTAAATATCAAGTTCTTAGATCATCAATTTGATTCTTTGATTACAATTCAATTGTTCCTTGAGGATCATGATGATGTTCTAAGAAGGGTTTTTCCTCATGTTATACGTGCTTTCCAAGTAATCAAATCACCACAAATCATCTTCTCTACGAGCTCCGGACGGAGGATTTGCGCGTGGATCGCGTGTGAGGCCGAGGATTCGGTGGACGCATCGAGGAGTCGAGGCGTTGACGCGGCAAGGACTTGCGGCGTGATCGGTTGGAGGATTCCAAGCGATCGAGGACAGGCGAAGACAATCTACGACGAGGATTCGGTAAATTGAGTCGTGTATTTTTGTTAAATTACTTGTACTCAAGTTTTCTTAGTGGATTTCATCGTGTGATTGGTCCCGTGGGTTTTTCTCTCCGAATTGGAGTTTTTCCACGTTAAAACTTGGTGTGTTGTTTTTATTTTCCGCATTCTCTTTTAATTTGCATCGGGTTTATTTGTTTTTACCGTTTTACACCTATTCACCCCCTCTAGGTGTTATTTACCTTTTAGATCATCGGGATTCATATCTTTCAAATGGTATCAGAGCGGGTATAGGTTGTAAATCATGGCCGAAGGCGGTAACATTAATCGACCCCTACTTTTCGATGGCACTAATTACGCTTATTGGAAAGTTCGTATGAGAGCTTTTCTTATTGCCATCGACGAGCGGGTTTGGCAAGCCATTGAGTTCGGGTGAAAACATCCTACCGAAGTTGTCGAGAATGTTACCGGTTCTAAACCTAGAAATAAATGGACGAAAGAGGAAAACAGACTATCTTCGTTCAACGGAAAGGGTATCAACGCTTTGTTTAATGCTTTAAACCAAACCGAATTTTCTCGAGTTTCGGCGTGTGAAACCGCCAAAGAAATTTGGGATACTTTACAAATTACACACGAGGGTACAAGCTTGGTAAAGATTCAAAAATTACAAATGCTTACAAATAGATTTGATTCTATACGTATGGAAGAACATGAATCCTTTACCGAGTATTATACTCGTTTGCAAGATATTGTAAACACGTGTGCTAACTTAGGCGAGAAGATTCTGGATTCTAAAATTGTTAGAAAAATCTTGAGAACCCTTCCCGAACGATTTCGTCCAAAGGTTGCGGCCATTGAAACGGTAAAACATCCGGATGAATTAAAAGTAGAAGAATTGGTTGGTGCACTTCAAACTTATGAGATGACTTTTCCTTCTAATTCGTCTTCTTCCAAGTCTTCTTCTAAAGCTTCAGGTATGGCCTTCAAATCAACAAAAGGAGATGACTCGACTACTTCATCGGACTCGGAATCGGATCAAACATTGGAGGAGTTTGAAAAATAATTGGCGCTTCTAACGAAGAAGTTCCGTCGGAACTTTAGAAAGAAGTTTCCTCCAAAGTCTACTTCCTCAAAGTCAAGCAAATCTAAAGGGAGTTCTTCTTCATCTTCCTCTTCTAAGAATAAAAAATCCGAAAGCTCTTCAAAAGATTTTTCTAAAGAGAAGAAAAGTAATGAAGGTCAAATCCAATGCTATAAGTGTAGAGGATTTGGTCATATCGCTTCGGATTGTCCTAATAAGAAGTCCTTGAAAAAGAAAGCGATGCAAGCCATCACTTGGAATGATTCATCTTCGAATGAGTCATCTTCAAGTGATGAGGATGTAAACGCTACGGCGCTTATTGCACATGATTCTAATTTTATGTGTTTGGCATCCACTGACTCCTTCTCTATGTCTCCTTTGCATGAAAAATCTACGTCGGAGAACTCATCGGATGAAGAATCGGATGAAGTTGATATGGTCGCCGCATATCATCAATTGGTTATCAAGTCGAAGAAGATGGTGAAGCACAATAAAAAATTGCAGTGAAGATTGCTCGAATTGGAAGAAGAGAACACGAAACTAGATTCGCTAACCAAGAGTCTCGAGCATGAAAGAGTTGGTTTGACAAAGTCCTACAATTCCTTAATGGATAAGTGTACATTGCTTGAAAAGGAAAAGGAATCATATGAAGAAAATATCAACTTCCTTACCAAGCAGTACACGGAAGCTAAAGAATCCAATATGGAGTTCACCAAGACGATTATTCAACTCAAATCGGATTTAAATCAATTTTCGTCTAGCTCTAGTAAACTTAACAAGATGCTAGGACTTGGTTAAACAAAGAAATTCGGACTTGGATACGAACGGACGTATGTTGATCAAGTAATGAAGAAAGTAGACGAACACTCAACAAAATCGGTTTCTAAGGTTTATGATAAGTTTATTCCTCCTAAGAATTCTTTTACTAACAAAACTTGTCATCTTTGTGGTGTCGTAGGATATATAAAAAGATTTTGCAAACAAAAGGATAAGAGCTCTACAACACCCTTGGATCGGAGGACATCTTGGAAGCCAACAAGGGAAGATTCAAAAGTTGAGAAGAAACGAACATGGATGCAAAAGAAGAATGATCCTAAAAAGAAACAATCATGGAAACCAAAGAAGAATGATCCTAAAAAGAAACAATCATGGAAACCAAAGAAGGATGATCCTAAGAAGAAAATAACTCAAATCGTCGACAAGCAATGAATGTCACAATCAAATCGGCCGACGCAACCCAAAACACGTAAGGTTTGGGTGCGCAAAGGTGAAATCTTTCCTTGCCTTGTCATTCACACTTCACTTCATGCTTACGATAATACTTCTTGGTATCTGGATAGTTGTTGTTCCCGTCATATGACCAGTGATAAAAATTGGTTTACTTCTTTGAATAAAATCTCCGGAGGACTTGTTGTTTTTGGAGACGGTCGATCATCTAAAATTATTGGAAAAGGAAATGTCACTATCTCAGATGGCCCCACTCTGAATGATGTTTTCTATGTTGAGGGGCTTAAATCAAATCTCGTAAACATAAGCCAATTGTGTGATGATGGGTACTTTGTGAAATTTTCTGATAAAGAATGCAATGTAACTCGTGATGATTATCTCTTCTTAAAAGGTGTAAGATCTCAGAATAACTGTTATGTAGTTCCTAGTGCTTCATCTGAAAAGTGTAACCTAGCGACATTAGAGACTGAAACTTTATGGCATGAACGTTTAGGTCACATAAACTTCAAGGAACTATCGAAATTATCGAAGAAGAAAATTGTTAGAGGTGTACCTAAGATAGATTTCAAAGAGAACACTATGTGTGGGGGTTGTCAACTGGGAAAGCAAACTAGATCCGCACATAAGAATTTGAACAACTTAGGGACATCTAAACCTTTAGAGTTACTTCACATGGACTTGATGGGGCCTTCTAGGATTCAAAATTTAGGTGGAAAGCGATATATCTTGCTCATTGTTGATGATTTTACTCGTTTTGTATGGAGTACTTTCTTACGTGAAAAAGCTGATACTTTTGACTCTTTTTCTGAAATCTGTCTTCGTCTTATGATTGAACGTAATGATAAAATTGTGCGCATTCGAAGTGATCAAGGGAGAGAATTCATAAATTCAAAATTTGTTTATTTCTTTGTTTCAAAAGGTATTAAACCTGAATTCTCTGCTCCTTATACTCCACAACAGAACGAAGTAGTTGAACGCAAAAATCAGGTTGTACAAGAGATGGCTCGTGTTATGCTTCATCGTAAGAAAGTTGCTTTACATTTTTGGGCTGAAGCGGTTAACATTGCCGTCTATGTCATCAATCGGATTTATGTGCGTCCGGGTACTCTAAACACTCCGTATGAACTATAGCTCGGTAGAAAACCAAATATCAAATATTTTCGTGTCTTTGGGAGTAAGTGTTTTATCCTTCGGGATCATGAAAAACTTGAAAAATTTGACTCCCGAAGTGACGAAGGAATTTCTCTTTGTTATTCTACTACAAGTCGAGCATATCCTGCGTACAATTGGCGTACTAAGACGGTGATAGAATCTATTAATATAAAAGTAGATGAAGCTTCTTCTGTAAAATCTTCCGTGAATGATTTTTTCAATACTTTGTTGAATGATGATGATGATGATTCTCCTTTCGTATTGCCTGTGAATGATAATATTTTTGCATCTGATATTTCTGCATCTCCTGAAATTATTGCATCAAATGATTCATCTGAGACTCTAAGTAACTCATCTGAAATACCAAGTACGTCATCTGAGGCTACATCTTTGAGAGAGTCAAGAGATCACCCTTTATCGAATGTCATAGGAGATCCTCATACAGGTGTGCGAACTAGAAGTCAACTTCAGTGCGAATTTGCGTGTTACGTATCTTTAGTTGAGCCAAAGAATATTGACGAAGCTCTTCGTGATGAATATTGGATAAATGCCATACAAGAAGAACTTGGTCAATTTACTCGTAATGACGTATGGGAATTAGTGCCATGACCTGAGCAACAACATATTATAGGTACCAAATGGATTTTTAAAAATAAGAAAAATAAGGATGGTACAATTGTTCGAAACAAAGCTAGACTTGTTGCTCAGGGCTATTCACAAATTAAGGGAATTGATTTTGATGAAACCTTCGCCCTGGTTGCACGTCTTGAATCTATTCGTATTTTGTTTGCGATAGCCTGTTATTTCAAAATTACTGTTTTTCAAATGGATGTTAAAAGTACATTTTTAAATGGTTTTTTAAAAGAGGAAGTTTATATGGAACAACCGAAAGGTTTTGTAGATTCAAAATTTCCAAACCATATTTTTCGTCTTAAAAAGGCACTTTATGGACTTAAACAGGCTTCGCGGGCATGGTATGAACGTTTAACAAAATATCTTTTAGAAAAGGGTTACAACCGAGGGGGAGCGGATAGAACTCTTTTTGTAAAACACTCGAAAAATGATTTTATTGTGGCACAAATTTATGTGGATGATATAGTTTTTGGTGCAACTAAAGATAAGGATGCCGCTGAATTTGCAAAGTTAACGACTAGTGAATTTGAGATGTCAATGATGGGGGAGTTTACATACTTTCTCGGACTTCAAATTAAACAATCTAAAGAGGGAATTCACTTGTGTCAATCCAAATATGTTAAGGAGTTGGTTAAGAAATTTGGATTGGACGGTGCAAAGGACTTTGATACTCCAATGGGGACAAGTAATAAAGGATTAGGAATGAATGTTGAAGGACAGAGTGTGGATGAGAAACAGTATAGGAGCATGATTGGAAGCTTACTATATTTGACCGCGAGTAGACCGGATATTGCTTTTAGTGTGGGAATTTGTGCTCGCTATCAAGCTAATCCTAAGGAAGTACATTTGAAAGCAGTTAAACGGATTATTCAGTATGTTAAAGGCACAATTGCATATGGCCTATGGTATCCAATGGGAACATCTCTAGATTTGATTGGTTACTCGGATGCAGATTGGGCTGGTTCAGCAGATGATAGAAAAAGTACAAGTGGAGCATGTTTTTACATTGGACATTGTTTGGTCGCGTGGCACAGTAAGAAACAAAATTGTATTGCTCTCTCCACTGCCGAGGCAGAATATATTGCGACTGGTAGTTGCTCCACACAATTATTATGGATGAAAAGCTTACTGAGCGACTATCGGATCTCTTCCACCATATTTACGATTCTTTGTGATAACACAAGTGCCATAAATATTTCAAAAAATCCTATTTTACATTCACGAACAAAGCATATTGAACTAAGATATCACTTTTTACGAGAATTAGTCGAATCAGATGTTCTTCAACTTGAATATATTTCTACTGAAAATCAACTTGCTGATATTTTGACGAAACCTTTAGATCAAAAACGTTTTCTTCATTTGAGAAAGGCTATTGGTATGAATCCTTCAATCTAGATGCATTCTGTGGGTTATAGATCATGCACATATTTCATTTTGTTTTCGTTGCATATCTTTCAGTTTTACATGATTTATTTTAGAATCCCATGATATGACTTTGATTGTTTCATAATATGTTTCGCTTAGTCACTATCAATCTTATTCTTCATTGTCATAATTCTTAAATGAATGAATCATTCAAATTCTGTTTTAGCATACATTATTAAATTCAACACCTCATGCTTTGAACTTTAAAAGTTGTCTTTGTCTTGTTTGAGTATGAGCTATGATATGAACAATTATTTCCCTGGTTTTGAAATTGTGATTCTATCTTCAACTACAGGGTTGCACTAATTTAGGGGGAGTCTTTCCAGGGTTTATGATTATAAATGAAAAGATATGGAAAGAGTTACATCCCTGCTCGGAGTGTGAAAACTGCCACCACATGGAGGAAAGAGCTACCACCCCAATTGTCCGGTCAGTGTGTGCAGCTACCACATGTTTGATCAAAGCATCTCTAATGATAAAAATAAAATTATATCTGATGATGAATGGAAACATTTAAAAAAAAATTGAATGAGGTGCTCCGGAGATGATAAAATCTAGTTTATTTGTTCAATACATCTCCTAGGTGATATAAGGTGGATTACTAAAAGATGCTCAAAGAGCCACTCCTTTCTCGATTTATGTGCATAACTGAATTTGACCATATTATCTTGTTTAACAAAATCAATTTCAAAAATATTCATCATTTTAGCAAGTATGATGATAAAACAATATAATTAATTTTTAGATCTCGCTTGATGTGTAGAATTTGGCTTTATACTCATCTAGAATTTAATTGATTTGTTTTTTATACAATTTTTGACAATTTTGAATATTTTTGAAATTGATTTTGTTAAACATATTTGTGAAATTTTATTCAAGGTCATTGGGGACGAAAAATTGCTTATTTTTAATGTTGGACCGGTCCCTGGCTGGAGAGACCGGTCCCTCCGCCCGACCCAAGGGTTTTGTTCGGTGCTCTTTGTACACTTTACCAAACACTCTAATCTTTCTCCCACGAGCTTTCAACTTCCCTAGAATGATTTTGCCTTCATTCTTCGTCAATTTACATGTGTTTTTGGTAAGATCTTTGGATTTTTTTTTCCTTTGTCATATAATCCGAAAATGTGCTTTAGTTTCATATTTTTGGGGTTTGAACATGGAAATTTACATGAGATTTGCAATTTCCCTGAGCAAACGGGCTATTGTTTGGAGCTTATTCGAAAATTCTATATGCGAGCGGGACATCTGATTGAATCTGACGGCGGCCCGTACATGTTCACCACTTCGGTACGTGGTGTAGAGTTGACTATCACGCCCGATATGATAGCATCTGTACTGGAGGTGGAAGCTCGTACTAATGGAGTTGAATACTTGCAGGCCGGTTTTGACTCATTTCGGGATTGGAAGCGTGTTGTGAATGCTATTTGTATGCCGGATATAGAATCAAATGGACTTATGGTAATGTCTAAAGATCTCAAAATGGAATACAGGTTCTTAAACTTCGTAGTGTGCTATAACATTTGCCCCTAGCGAACACGAAGATCTTGAGATGGGATCGCATACTCTATATGTATCTGTTGGGGAGCCCGGACATTGTTAAGGCAAGGAACATTACTATGAACATCCCGTTTTTGATTTGGCGGAGAATGGCGAAGGATGTTAAGACTTCAGGTCAGAATGAGCGGTTGCCTTTCCCATTGATCATCATGAGGATTCTGCGACTTTATGATGTGGATACACGTTGTACATCCTATGAGCATAGTCTGGGACGGATCAGTGAGTCGACGTTTGTAAAATCATTTGTGCAGCTTCGAACTTCGTCACAGCGACCTTCTTTACCTACTGCTGCTCCACCTCCTGCTCCTGCTTCTTCACGTCCTTCTATGGAGATTTCTGAGGAGGATGTCTCGGTGTCATCCGTTTTTCGTGAGCAACAACGGTTATCAGAAGAGCTTCAAAAATTATCAGCGGATTAGGCTCGGATAAGAAAGGATGTGAGCAAGATAAAACGGTTGATGAAGGCGATTTTTGATAAGTTGGGTTGTTGTAGTTCTGATCTTCCTCCGGAGGGTGATGGCTCAGACTGAGTGTTTTAGAGTTCCTCTTTTTGTCGTTTTGGTGCTTTTTGACAAAAAGGGGGAGATGATGATGATGCTTATGCTTATTGTTGATCTTTTGATATGATGCTGATGCAATTTGGTGCTTTGCTTAGTCATGTACTTATATGCTTAGATGATTGAAACCTGCTATTACTATCTTACTTAGATTGTGGATGTACTTAGATGAATTATGACTGACAATGATGACTATGTTTTGATATGATAAGTATTCTTGAATCTTGATTGTGTTTTAAGAATGTTTTTGCAGGAATGTTCAAGACTTCAAGACTCCATGTCTAAGTCATAGAGTTTGTATTAGGATTGTGAAAAAAATTATAATTTTTCCGTTATTGGATCGATCATGCAGGAGATTGTCGTTTGGTGATTGCGATGATCTTCTTTTATTGTTTCTGAGTTGTGTATGAGCGTTGTAATATGTTTTGTCACAAAATCGCCAAAGAGAGAGATTGTTAAGGATTTTCTAGGTTTGCGGATTTCGTAAAGTCGAATGGAGTCTTGAAGAGTCAAACACGGAGTTTTGAAACTAAGATTCAATTTGAAGATCAAAAACTCATTCGGAAAGCTCGGCACCTCAGGTATGAAGAATAGATCATTTATGGTGATTTTAATTGATTAAAATAAGTTTAGAAGACTTAGATTGCCTTAAAAAGCTAAATCTGAACATTTTAGTGTTCTGGGACCGGTCCCTGAGATGAGAGACCAGTCCCCGAGGGTCCTCTATGCGTGGAAAGTTGAGGCAACCGGTATCTGAAAAGTGAGACTGGTTCCAGAGCGATGGATTTTCTGTCACGCAGAGAGGGACCGGTCTCTGGATGAGAGGCCGGTTCCCAAAGCCGTTTTTTTCAGGCACGCAACGAGGGACCGGTCTCCCACTCGAGGGACCGGTCTCCCAAAGACCGGTCTCCTCGAGAGGACCGGTCCCTGAGGACGTCGTCAGTTTTTAAACTTGGCTTTTTGCAATCCTAGTTGGCTTCTGAGTCTTCTAAACCTATAAATATGATATTAGGGTACCCATATGAGATATGCTTTTGAAAGATAATCGTTTAGAAACTCAAAAACTTGATTTGGAGCTTTTGATCTATGTTTTAAATATCAAGTTCTTAGATCATCAATTTGATTCTTTGATTACAATTCAATTGTTCCTTGAGGATCAAATTGATGATATTCTAAGAAGGGTTTCTCCTCTTGTTATACGTGCTTTCCAAGTAATCAAATCACCACAAATCATCTTCTCTACGAGCTCCGGACGGAGGATTTGCGCGTGGATCGCGTGTGAGGCCGAGGATTTGGTGGACGCATCGAGGAGTCAAGGCGTTGACGCGGCAAGGACTTGCGGCGTGATCGGTTGGAGGATTCCAAGCGATCGAGGACCGGCGAAGACAATCTACGACGAGGATTCGGTAAATTGAGTCGTGTATTTTTGTTAAATCACTTGTACTTAAGTTTTCTTAGTGGATTTCATCGTGTGATCGGTCCCGTGGATTTTTCTCTCCGAATTGGAGTTTTCCCACGTTAAAACTCGGTGTGTTGTTTTTATTTTCTGCATTCTCTTTTAATTTGCATCGGGTTTATTTGTTTTTGCCGTTTTACACCTATTCACCCCCCTCTAGGTGTGATTTACCTTTTAGATCCTCGGAATTCATATCTTTCAAGTGGTATCAGAGCGGGTATAGGTTGTAAATCATGGCCGAAGGCGGTAACATTAATCGAACCCCACTTTTCGATGGCACTAATTACGCTTATTGGAAAGTTCGTATAAGAGCTTTTCTTATTGCCATCGACGAGCGGGTTTGGCAAGCCATTGAATTCGGGTGGAAATATCCTACCGAAGTTGCCGAGAATGTTACCGGTCCTAAACCTAGAAATAAATGGACGAAAGAGGAAAACGAACTATCTTCGTTCAACGGAAAGGGTATCAACGCTTTCTTTAATGCTTTAAACCAAACCGAATTTTCTCGAGTTTCGGCGTGTGAAACCGCCAAAGAAATTTGGGATACTTTACAAGTTACACACGAGGGTACAAGCTTGGTAAAGATTCAAAAATTACAAATGGTTACAAGTAGATTTGATTCTATACGTATGGAAGAACATGAATCCTTTACCGAGTATTATACTCGTTTGCAAGATATTGTAAACACATCTGCTAACTTAGGCGAGAAGATTCTGGATTCTAAAATTGTTAGAAAAATCTTGAGAACCCTTCCCAAACGATTTCGTCCAAAGGTTGCGGCCATTGAAACGGTAAATCATCCGGATGAATTAAAAGTAGAAGAATTGGTTGGTGCACTTCAAACTTATGAGATGACTTTTCCTTCTAATTCGTCTTATTCCAAGTCTTCTTCTAAAGCTTCAGGTATGGCCTTAAAATCAACAAAAGGAGATGACTCGACTACTTCATCGGACTCGAAATCGGATCAAACATTGGAGGAGTTTGAAAAACAATTGGCGCTTCTAACGAAGAAGTTCCGTCGGAACTTTAGAAAGAAGTTTCCTCCAAAGTCTACTTCCTCAAAGTCAAACAAATTTAAAGGGAGTTCTTCTTCATCTTCCTCTTCTAAGAATAAAAATTCGAAAGCTCTTCAAAAGATTTTTCTAAAGAGAAGAAAAGTAATGAAGGTCAAATCCAATACTATAAGTGTAGAGGATTTGGTCATATCGCTTCGGATTGTCCTAATAAGAAGTCCTTGAAAAAGAAAGCGATGCAAGCCATCACTTGGGATGATTCATCTTCGAATGAGTCATCTTCAAGTGATGAGGATGTAAAAGCTACGGCGCTTATTGCACATGATTCTAATTTTATGTGTTTGGCATCCACTGACTCCATCTCTATGTCTCGTTTGCATGAAAAATCTACGTCGGAGAACTCATCGGATGAAGAATCGAATGAAGATGATATGGTCACCGCATATCATCAATTGGTTGTCGAGTCGAAGAAAATGGTGAAGCACAATAAAAAATTACGGCGAAGATTGCTCGAATTGGAAGAAAAGAACACGAAACTAGATTCGCTAACCAAGAGCCTCGAGCATGAAAGAGTTGGTTTGACAAAGTCCTACAATTCCTTAATGGATAAGTGTACATTGCTTGGGATGCGAGCCATAGGTAAGAACACTCTCAACGACCCACCAAAAAATGTGGAAAAGCTCGGAACACAAGTCAAACACTCGAACTTGTAGTATAGAGCTGCTAGAAAGAAATAAAACATATATAATAACAGTGGTTCCATTTACATACATAATATTCTGATACACAAAATTACTCGCTCCAGCGAGATACAACGTTAGTATGTATAACAACCAAAAACTACAACTACCTGTAGCTGGTACTCCTCTAGCTCTGTAACTCGTCAGGAAGGGCTCTAACTCGCAACACCCTTTCCACGATCAGTATTAGCAGAAGCAGCAGCCGCAACCGAAGGCTCTACAAAAGATCCACAACTGGGCGTGAGAACTACTGCAAAAAGAAGTAGTCCTTAGTGGGTACCACTACCGACCTCAACTGCTAACCCACTAAGTCTACAGATGTATGCACAATGATAGTAAGGAACTGGAAACAATCTACAACTATATACCACTATACTATCAGGATCCAATACTACTATCTGTAGGAAAATGGAATCTCTGACCCAATCTTACTAGGGACTGTGAATACACTCGTCCCGCCTGTCGAAACTACACTAACTGATCACCACGCTGGATCGTCAGTGGAGAACAAGTCCCAACAGGACAAACCGACAACAACGCAAAAGCACTAAGCCCGACTCTGGAGTGGTACTCGTGGGCGCTACCCAACCGAGTATGCATGAGTATCTCTATCGAGCTCAATCAGGCTCTCACAGGCTATAGTCAAAGTAACCAGGGTCTAACAACCAACTCACATGCCGTCGGCACAATCTGATGCAAAAACAACAATCTTGGTCCACCGTCAACCTCAACGGCACCCGACAGTTCGGAACAGCCTAAACACTGCTGTAAAAATAAGCTCGGTATCCCAGCACGAGCGTAAATGCATTCTACACTAATCAGGATATCCATCGCCCACAAACTGCGGCGATACAAACAAACTACGGCTCCTAAAGCTAAATCTGGTAGTTTTAACATATGATGGTGTAGAAACGCTAGTTTTCTCCTAAGTCAATTCAAAGTCCAACATGTATAATTTATTTAAAATACTAACATTGCTCTAAATTCAGATTTCAAGAAATCTATGCAAATCAATGAATTCGAGCTAATTAACAGGATAAACAAGACCAAGATACATGTCGACAATAACTAGGCTTAGGAGGAAACCCGTAAAATCCGGTAAGCATCATTAACCCACCTCTAGCGCTAATCCACGGCAGCGAGGGGTCGCTGGAAAATCTTGCCAAGATCAACAGCAATCCACCAACAAGCTCTCTATGGGTCTACACACAAAAATCACCAAAACTCTATCAATAATCCAAAATTCAGCACTTAAGCTTAAATTAGCCTCAATCTCAATGTCAACTTCACCTTCCAATCTTCAAATTAGGTGAGAAAAGGTCCCAAATCCAGTGAACTATGATGGAGTATCACCCTCAGGTCCGAAATCCACCTTCTTCCAAAGATTGCATCAAGAAAACCTACACACTCACAATTTCTATCCAAAAACACCAGTAGCACAAAAAAAATGCCAAATTGACTATACTAACCTCAATCAAATGCTGTCAAAATGGGCTCCACGAAATCTTCAGGAAGTCTTCTAACCAACAAACCAAATTTCGTGGCAAACGGAGCTTCCTACGTCGCACACGAGTCAAAACGCCGAAGGGCGCTGCTGGAATTCTGTTGAAACTGCAGTCCTCTAGGTGAAAGTGTGCAATTTGGGGAAATTAGAGGGGTTGGAATGCAATTTTGGCCTTCTCTGTGAAGAAGAGATGAAAGGGGTTCACAAAGGTCGTACTCCACCTATTTATAGTGAGGTGAAACGGTTAGATAAGCCCCAGGGACAAAGAACACAAACCTGCTGTCCCTGCAGAAACGGACATTTTCGGGCGCCCGGAACTATGTTCTGGGCGTCCGAAACCTCCAAGCTACACCAATACTCCTCTTCGGTTCCTCTACCCGCGGTGTGCTGCACCCTTAACCCGGTCCGGCGGAACTCACCTACCACATACATGTGTCAGCACAGGCGATAATCACAAAGCGAATTTTCGGACCCACTTCTGGGCGCCCGAAAATAGAATCCGAATTGGCTTCCAGTTTTGCTCAGATCAGCACTCGAGTCCTGGGCGACATAAACTCAGTTCTGGGCGCTCGAAACTGGCAAAACTCCAGTTTTGCTTATTTGAGTGCGCCGAGTCCATTTTTGCATCTATTTCGTGCAGAAACAACTCCGATTTAGTCCGACACTCTCCAGATGTGTCGACAAGTCACTAATACTGTAGCCAATCCTATCCAAAACTCCGAAACACTACATCCCCCCCACTACAAAAAGTTTCGTCCGCGAAACTTAAGGCATACCTCAATTCTGCGCACCAAACAAGTAGGGATAGGACTCCCGCATCACCGTCTTTGCCTCCTAAGTCGCCTCTCGCTCCTTGTGATGACTCCACTGCACTTTTACATAAGGAATAACCCGGTTGCGCAATTCTTTCTTTTCACGAGCCAGAATTCGCACCGGTCGTTCCTCATATCTCAAGTCCTCACAAAGCTCCAGCAGAGTGAAGTCGATCACGTGCGAAGGATCGAACACGTATCTCCTCAAAGCCGAGACGTGGAAAACATCATGAATACCAGCCAGTCGTGGGGGTAGAGCAATCCTGTAGGCAACTGGTCCAACTCGCTCCAATACCTCAAAAGGGCCTACAAAGCGTGGACTAAGCTTTCCATGCACTCCAAATCTGTGTATCCCTCTGGACGGCGAGACTTTCAGAAACACATGATCTCCAACCTGGAACTCTAAGTCTTGTCTCCTGGTATCGGTGTAGCTCCTCTGCCGACTCTGAGCTGTCAAGATATGTCGTCGCATAGCTTTAACCTTTTCCTCAGCCTCAATCAGAATCTCAGGCCCCAGAGTCTTCCTTTCACCCACAGCACTCCAATACAAAGGGGATCGACATCTGCGTCCATACAATGCCTCAAAGGGAACCATCTGAATACTCGTCTGATAGCTGTTGTTGTATGCAAACTCAGCCAGCCTCAAATGTCGATGCCACCATTCTCCAAAATCCAGGACACATGCCCTCAGCATGTCCTCCAGAGTCTGAATGGTCCTCTCTGACTGACCATCCGTCTGTGGGTGAAATGCCGTGCTGAAATGCAATTGTGTGCCCAAGGCTGTCTGAAGACTCCTCCAAAAGTGCGAAACAAATCTTGGGTCTCGATCCAATACTATCGAAATAGGTATACCATGTGTAATATACCGAAAGCTCGGTGAATAAATGTCGAACTTTAGTCAAATTGACTAAAGTGCGAGGTTGGTATATTTCGAAAAGTCTGAAGGTGTTAAAATGATCAAAAGTGCGTTGTGGGAGGTCTTCGAGAGCTAAAGAGTCAAAATTCTGCAAACTGCAGATTTTCAGCTCTCGGGGACCGGTCTCTGAAGGAAAGACCTGTCCCCGAATGCGTGAAAAATGGAAAAGGGAAAAATCGGCTGTCCCAGAGATCAGGCTCTCGGGAACCGGTCCCTGCTAGAGAGACCGGTTCCCCAGAGACCGGTCCCCCCAAGAGAGACCGGTTGCATTGCGTGGGGGCCCTGCTGACCGCGGGGAGGAGCTACGGGAACCGGTCCCTGAAGGAGAGACCGGTCCCCCCAGCCCGAAAATGCCCAGTCTGGGTAGTGTGAATAGAATGAAAGTTGAGGGGCTTATTTGCATTTTTGCACTTAATAGGGCTATGTATGGGAGAAAGAGGGCTCTTTCTCTCATTTCCTCTCCCTCACACCCCTCTCATATCTCTCTCTCTCTAGAGGACAAGAGAAAGAAGAAAGAAATGAAAAGAAGAGGAAGTAGAAGAAGACAAAGGTGGAGAAGAAGACCAAAGAGTGGAGCAACTCCTTCTTCCTCTTTGGAGCAAAGAAGGGAAAGCTTTGAGGTAAGCTTTGATCCCTTTCATGGTAAAACCCTAGAATGAGAACCAAATGACTTAGAAATGGTTTTAGTAGAATCTTTTGAGTATTTGAAGCTTTCTTTTGCTTCCTTAAGAGATCAAAACCATAGATTGGATATATGTGGTGAAGCTTAGAGGTAAGCTTCTTCCCCTCTCATGGTAGAACCCAAACTAGGGTTTTGATAGAGCTAAGAATGGTTTTAATGTGATCGCTTGAGTAGATTAAGCTCTCTTTTGCTTCCTAATGAGATCAAATCCTAGGTTTTGTATATGTGTTGGAGCTAGGGCACCCAAATTGGGACTTTTTCTTGTGAGGGTTTCAAAGTGAAATTGACCCTCTAAAAATCTAATTGGGGACCAAACGAACACGTTGGTGCGCTCGGATTGACGTTACGAAAAGCCTATGTAAAGTTATGAGCAAAAAGGCCTAATTTGGCTTCGTTTTGCAGCAGGTAGCAAACTAGGCGGCTAAAAATCCCGAGAAATTCACTGTAGCACCTAAGAAAGCCTACAAGGTGGGTGGTGCTCTCCAAACTTGTTGGAATTCTCTTTATAGCTAATGTGTCACTTTTTGAGCATACATATATAATTGTTGCATGTATAGTAGGGTAATGAGATTATAAATATGTGAATATTTGCATTGTGTGAATTCCAGTGTATCATAATGGTTGAGAATCAATAAAGAATGTAATAACCCTATATGTGCATGTGAAAAGAGCTAAGAGTTTAGTGGAGTTAAAGAACAAGTGACATATGACATGAGGACAATGTAATGTTGAGAATGAAAGCTAAAGTTAGCATGGCGTACGACGTAAAGAACACTAGAGCTAGTGTGTGTGGCATTAAAGAGAACAAATGTGGTATAAAGAATGATAAAAGCTAGAGTTAGCAAATGTGTGGCATCAAAGAATGACAATTGCTAGAGTTAGCAACAAAATGTGGCATAAAGAACACTGGTTAGAGATAGCATTAAATGTGGGGCATCCAAGAATACTAGAGTTAATGTATGATATGAATGATAGTAAAGAATGTAAAGAACACTAGAGTTAGTGTAATGACATGGTCGAAGATAAAGAATGCAAAGAACATGAGAATGACACAATGACATTCAACCTTAGAGTTAAGGGCCATTTATGCATAAATTCCTTAGAGTTAAGGAACAAATTGAACTGAATATCCTTAGAGTTAAGGATTGATCATACTCGCTATAAGTCCTTGCTCGAGGGCGGTAGCTCCCCCTCGGGTGATGCGCTCCGGAGTTTGTCATTACTGGGCTGGTGCTGTTCCCCAGAGGACGGTCCTAGCGGGAGGAAGCTAAGGGCCCGCGATCATGGATTTTGAGTTGGTGAGTTAATGAGGCGATACCCCCAAGTTAGCCTTGAGATTGAACGAAAGAACAAGAACAAGAACAAAGAATAAAGAACAAAGACTATGCATTCTTCATGAGTTTATATTGAGCATCATTATTGATCGCATTGTTCAGGCATATTAGTTGCATTTGTATAGTTGGTTACTTATCTGTTTTCTTTCTATTATGCCTGAGTTAGACCTAGTGGGAAAGTCGGTGAGATTGGGGCCGAACCCACTGGGAACTTCGTTGTAGTTCTCATCCCACTATTTCCACAGAGCCGGGACTGAGCGAGCCGGCGAGCGACCGCGGTAAAGGTATCGCGCCATAGACAGTGACTACCAAGTCGAGTTTTACATTTTGTAGTAGCATTCCCCTGCTTCATCTTTTGTATTTGAAGATGTTTATGTGTAAGGCAAATGAGAGAAAGGAATGTAATGTTTCATTTTGAGCAAATGTGATGTAAAAAGAGATGATGAAAAGCAATGTAAAGAAAAATGTAATGGTTGAATGAAATGTATATGATTGAAAGTGAATCATAGTACTTATAGTTGTTTAGCTTCCTTTCTTTCACTCATGGTTATTGCTTACTCTCGTGTAAGCCGTTTGTGTATATTTCCGCTAGTGCTTTTCTCTACTTGAAAATGTACAGGTGATGAGCCTTGGGCGGACAGGGGAAACTCTGTCAGTTCGGCGTCTGTTTGACGTGCCTGGGCCGGCCCAAATTAGTATTGGTCCCGGGGCGTGACAGATATTGTGGTATCTGAGCCAAAGTGAAAGAATAGGAATGGACCTAGAGACCCTTAGGACTGGAAAGGACTTAAGGATCTAGGAAACGTGAGTGACGTTGGATCGAAGTTAGCGAAAGCATGTGATTGGGTCAAGTTGGGGTGTCTCTAATGTAATTAGAGGCTAGGTTTAAATTGATGTTTGTTCTCTATTCCTTGTGTTGTGTTGGGCGGTCGACGACATAATGCTTGGGGCGAGAACGAACGACGACATAATGCTTGGGGCGAGAACGAATGCATAATTTGCTTTCGCCGAATTGGGTATGGTTGAGTAATGTTGGTCATGTAGCTAATGCAAGTTGCTTCTTTTCAGGAAGCAATGGCGCCTCGTGGTCGACCGCAGACAAGGTCGACGCCGGAGGGGCCGAGTGTGGCGCCCGAGCAATCCGGAGCTAGTGGCGACGGTGAGCTTCGGGAGCAAATGGCCGCGCTTATTGGCATAGTGCGGCAACAAGCGGAGTCTGTTCAACGCCAAGGGGAGCAGATTCAACGGCTCCAGGAGGCTTTGGAGCATCAGCAACCAGCGGCGGCCCAGGTGGGTGTCAAGCATGTCGCACCCCCTGTGGTAGTGCCGAGCATAGTTGAGGGAGCGGCGACAGCGGCGGCTGTCCCCGTCACGATAGTACCGGCCGGATCGGGAACCTCAAATCCCGATAGTACAGCAGTAGAGGCAGAGCGAGAGCACGCGCTGGCGGCTCTCATTCAGTTCCAGAAGTTCAACCCACCTATCTTTGAGGGCGGAGTGGTGGAGCCAGCAGTAGTGGAGTCATGGATTGACTCGATGGAAACGCTCTTCGAGGATCTCAATACCTCGGAGAAGGACAAAGTGTACCTCGCCACCCATTGTCTCGAGAAGGCGGCGAAGGTGTGGTGGAAGCGAGTTAAGCGGGATCGACCTACCGATCTCCAGCTTATGCTTTGGGAGGAGTTTAAAAGAGCGGTGTTCGTGAACTACTTTCCCGACACGGTAAAGCGGAGACTACAAGAGAAGTTCCACAAGCTAAGGCAAAGTGATCGATCGGTGGGGGAATATGAGCAAGAATTCTCTCACATCATCGACTGTTTCCCGGATATTGTTCGAGATGACCGGGACCGGGCTGATTGGTTCTTACGAGGACTCCAGCCGAGGATATACGAGAAGGTGCAGATCTTGAAGTTGACGACCTTTGTGGAGGTCTTTGATTTAGCCTTGTGGGCGGAGCATGGTAGCGCCCATGTACGAGAGGAATGGGGGGCTATGGTCGAAAGCAAGGATAAAGGCAAGAAGCGAACGGCGGGCGGTGCCGGGGGCTGGCCGAATGCTAAGAAACCCCCTCGGTATCCCCGACAACAATCAAGGAGCTGGAGGCCACCTCGGTGCGTCATATGTGGCGTAGAGCACCGAGTGTCGACTTGCCCGCGGCGCGATGGCAAGTGTTTCAAGTGTGGCCAACTGGGACATCTTATCCGGGAGTACCCGAGCTGGACGTCGTCTGCATCGACCGCGGCATCAGCACCGACTACCCCGAGACAGCTTGCGGGGTTGCCACCAGCGATGTCGGCTGGGCGCGCGTCATCACCGCGTCAGCCGGAGGGATCGAGAGCGCCTAGCGGCCGAGTCTTTGCCGCGCAAGTGGAGGAGCAGCCTGCAGCACCTGACAATGTCGTGGCAGGTATAATTGTGATTAAAGGCACTAGAGCTAAAGCTTTATTCGATACTGGTGCATCTCATTCATTCATTGGTGCATCTTTTGCAAAAACTCATGGTATCGAAATAGTGCATAGTTATGACTATTGGTGGGTCAATGCGCCGGAACATTCGTTCAGGGTGCACGAGGAGTGTTTGGCTTGTCCAGTGCAAATAAGTGATTGGATTATGCCGATAGATCTGCTAGTGCTGGACCAGATGTAGGGATTCGATGTTATCTTGGGGACCAACTGGCTCTCCAAGTACTATACGGTCATAGATTGTGAAAGCAAGGTGATCACTTTTCGTGAGCCTAGTCAAGAAGAATTGGTGTACCAAGCATGCAAAAGTAAGCGTTTCGCGGCGACCATATCGTCGGTGAGGGCGAAGAAGATGATCAAAGGAGGGTGTAAGGCCTATTTGCCAACCATGGTAGATGCTCGAATGGAGTACCCAGAGTTGGGGGGTATTCGAGTAGTGTGCGAGTACCCGGATGTATTTCCAGCGGAGTTACCGGGATTGCCACCGGACCGGAAAGTTGAGTTCGTCATTGACTTGATTCCCGAAGCGGCGCCAGTTTCGAAGGCTCCGTTAGAATGGCACCGGTGGAGTTAGTGGAGCTAAAAGCCCAATTGCAAGACTTGCTCGATAAAGGCTTCGTGAGGCCGAGTGTGTCACCGTGGGGAGCTCCGGTGCTATTTGTGAAGAAAAAGGATGGCACACTTCGACTCTGCGTAGACTATTGCGAGTTGAACAAAGTAACAATTAAGAACAAGTACCCGTTGCCAAGGATTGACGATTTATTTGATCAGTTGCAAGGGTCCAAGGTGTATTCGAAGATTGGTCTCCAATCGGGGTATCATCAACTAAAGATTAGGCCGAAAGATGTGCATAAAACAACGTACCGTACGCGGTATGGCCATTATGAGTTCACTGTAATGCCGTTTGGGCTTACTAACGCCCCAGCAGCATTTATGGACTTGATGAATCGAGTCTTCAGGCCGTTGTTGGATCGATGCGTCATGGTGTTTATAGACGACGTATTGGTTTACTTGAAGAGTGAGGAAGAGCATGAGGAGCATTTGAGAGCTGTGCTACAAATACTCCGACAAGAGAAGCTCTATGCTAAGTTAAAGAAATGTGACTTTTGGTTGACGGAGGTCACCTTTTTGGGTCACGTGGTATCGGGCGACGGAGTTTCGGTAGATCCGAAGAAAGTAGAGGCAATAAAGGATTGGCCTCACCCAACAAGTGTAGCGGAAGTCCGCAGTTTTCTCGGACTCGCGGGCTATTACCGGCAGTTCATGGAGGGGTTCGCTAAACTAACTACTCCACTAACGCGCCTTACCCATAAAGGAGTAAAGTATGTTTGGAGCGACGATTGCGATCGGAGCTTCGAAGAGTTAAAGAACAGGTTGACGTCGACCCCGGTGCTTGCCTTGCCGACCCCGGGGGAGACTTTTGTAGTATATAGTGATGCCTCATATGTTGGTCTCGGGTGTGTATTAATGCAGAATGGGCGAGTCATTGCATATGCTTCGCGCCAATTAAAGAGTTATAAGAAGAACTACCCGATTCATGACCTTGAGTTAGCTCCGGTTATTTTCGCGCTAAAGCTATGGAGGCATTACCTATATGGTGAGCATTGTGAAGTCTACACAGATTATAAGAGCCTCAAGTACTTGTCCACCCAAAAGGAATTGAACATGCGACAGCGGCGGTGGTTAGAGTTGCTAAAGGACTATGATGTCACTATACTGTACCAACCGGGAAAAGCCAATGTCGTGGCCGATGCTCTAAGTAGAAAATCGGCGGAGAACCTAGCGACGGCAATTACGCCTCAACCGCTATTGCACAAGGAAATGCAAAGTCTTGGGTTGGAAGTGGTAGCGCCGGGAGTGCCGGCTACACTTGACGCATTAGTTGTGCAACCGACCCTATTGGAAAGGATCAAGGAACTACAAGCTTCGGATCCTCATCTTCAAAAGGTACGAGGTGAAGTTGAGAACGATAGTGCTGAGGATTTTGGCATTGGAGCCGATGGAGCACTACGATTCCGAAATCGATGGTGTGTGCCTAAAGATAATGACATTCGAAGGGCGATCATGCAAGAAGCGCATCAATCTCCCTATAGTATACACCCCGGCGGCACTAAAATGTACGAGGACTTAAAAGTGCATTATTGGTGGCCGGGCATGAAAAGACATATTGGGGAGTTCGTGGCGCAATGTCTAACGTGCCAACAGGTGAAAGCAGAGCGCCGATTTCCGGCGGAAAAGCTACAAAGTCTATCAATACCCGTTTGGAAATGGGAAGATAAAGCCATGGACTTCGTTACCGGCCTGCCTCGATCTCAAGGTGGGCATGACGCGATATGGGTGATAGTGGATCGACTGACGAAGTCGGCTCATTTCTTGCCGATTCACACTACGTGGTCGGGAGACAAGCTAGCTCAAGTGTATCTCGACGAGGTTGTGAGACTTCATGGGGTTCCGGTATCAATTGTATCGGATTGAGACCCCAGATTCACATTCCACTTTTGGAAGAGCTTGCAAGACGCGCTAGGCACACGGCTCGACTTTAGCACAGCGTTTCATCCTCAGAGTGATGGACAGTCGGAGCGGACAATACAGATCCTCGAGGACTTGCTTCGAGCGTGTGTAATAGATTACAAAGGAGGATGGCATGATTTCTTGTCGATGGTGGAGTTCGCATATAATAACAGTTATCAGTAGAGCATAGCGATGGCGCCATTTGAGGCACTATATGGTCGAAAGTGTCGTTCTCCTATTCATTGGAGCGACTTGGGCGAGAGAACGGCTATTGGCCTGGATGTAGTGCGGGAGGCGGAGGAGAAAGTCCGCTTTGCCCATCAACGGTTAGCGACGGTGCAATCAAGGCAGAAAAGCTATGCCGACAAGCGAAGAAAGGACTTAGAGTTCGCGGTTGGAGACCGCGTACTTTTGAAAGTGTCACCAATGCGAGGAGTCAAGTGTTTTGGGGTCCGCGGGAAGTTAAGTCCCCGTTATGTAGGACCATTTGAGATACTAGAGCGTGTGGGTGTTGTAGCGTACAAGCTCGCACTACCACCGAGACTCGCGGGAATTCACAACGTGTTTCATGTGTCAAATCTCCGAAAGTATATTCGCAATTCGACACATGTATTGGAGTATGAGCCCATGGAGTTACATGAGGATATGTCTTATAAGGAGTACCCGGTGTCCATCATCGATAGAGAAGAAAAGAAGTTGCGGAGTCGCAGAATTCCATATGTGAAAGTCTAATGGAGCAACCATGCGGTGCGAGAAGCCACTTGGGAGCTCAAGGAGTCAATGCGGAAAGAGTATCCACATTTATTTGAGTCGACAAGTTATGATATGCGTAATTTCGCGGACGAAATTATTTTAAGGGGTGGAGAATGTAATATACCGAAAGCTCGGTGAATAAATGTCGAACTTTAGTCAAATTGACTAAAGTGCGAGGTTGGTACACTTCGGAAAGTCCGAAGGTGTTAAAATAATCAAAAGTGCGTTGTGGGAGGTCTTCGAGAGCTAAAGAGTCAAAATTCTGCAAACTGCAGATTTTCAGCTTTCGGGGACAGGTCTATGAAGGAGAGACCGGTTCCCGAACGCGTAAAAAATAGGAAAGGGAAAAATCAGCTGTCCCAGAGATCAGGCTCTCGGGAACCGGTCCCTACTGGAGAGACCGGTCCCCCAGAGACCGGTCCCCCCAAGAGAGTCCGGTTGCATTGCGCGGGGGCCCTGCTGATCGCGGGGAGGAGCTACGGGCCCTGCTTCCTAATGAGATCAAACCGTAGGTTTTGTATATGTATTAGAGTTAGGGCACCCAAATTGGAGCTTTTACTTGTGAGGGTTTCAAAGTGAAATTGACCCTCTAGAACCTAATTGGGGACCAAACGAATGCGTTGGTGCGCTCGGATTGACGTTACGGAAAGCCTATATAAAGTTATGAGCAAAAAGGCCTAATTTGGCATCGTTTTGTTGTAGGTAGCGAACTAGGCGGCCAAAAATCCCGAGAAATTCACCATAGCACCTAAGAAAGCCTACAAGGTGGGTGGTGCTCTCTAAACTTGTTGGAATTCCCTTTATGTCTAATGTGTCACTTCTTGAGCATACATATATAATTGTTGCATGCATAGTAGGGTAATGAGATTATAAATATGTGAATATTTGCATTGTGTGAGTTTCAGTGCATTATAATGGTTGAGAACCAATAAAGAATGTAATAACCCTATATGTGCATGTGAAAAGAGATAAGAGCTTAGTGGAGTTAAAGAACAAGTGACATATGACATGAGGACAATGTAATGTTGAGAATGAAAGCTAAAGTTAGCATGACGTACGACGTAAAGAACACTAGAGCTAGTGTGTGGAATTAAAGAGAATAAATGTGGTATAAAGAATGATAAAAGCTAGAGTTAGCAAATGTGTAGCATCAAAGAATGACAATTGCTAGAGTTAGCAACAAAATGTGGCATAAAGAACAATGGCTAGAGATAGCATTAAATGTGGGGCATCCAAGAATACTAGAGTTAATGCATTCCCCTGCTTCATTTTTTGTATTTGAAGATGTTTATGTGTAAGGCAAATGAGAGAAAGGAATGTAATGTTTCATTTTGAGCAAATGTGATGTAAAAAGAGATGATGAAAAGCACTGTAAAGAAAAATGTAATGATTGAATGAAATGTATATGATCGAAAGTGAATCATAGTACTTATAGTTGTTTAGTTTCCTTTCTTTCACTCATGGTTATTGCTTACCCTCGTGTATGACCCAAATAGCATCAAAACCACCCTGTGCTCTCGACAACTCCACGACAAAGTCCATCGTGATCAGCTCCCATTTCCACTCGGGTACTGGCAGACTCTGAAGCTTGCCAGCAGGTACCTGATGCTCTGCTTTTACCTGTTGACAAGTCAGACACTGAGCTACAAATCTGCCAATGTCTCTCTTCATTCCATTTCACCAGAAGTGTGCCTTTAGATCCTTATACATCTTGGTTCCATCAGGGTGAACTGTATAAGGTGAATAGTGAGTCTCTCTCAAAATCTCCTCTTGGATCTCTGAATCCATAGGCACACACAGCCGGTCCCTGTACCGCAGTACTCCCAAACTGTCCAAAACAAAACCCTCTACCTGTCCCCTCTCTATCTGCTCGCGAATTCTAAACAAGTGCGAGTCTCCACTCTGTTTCTTCAAGATCTTGTCCAACAGAGTGGGCTGCAAGACCAAAGACATCATTCTTGTAGTAGACCCAGGGGACACTATCTCGAGCCTCAACCGTTGCAGCTCCTCAAGTAACGGCCTCTGCTGCGTAATCATCATACTCAAGCTCTGCACTGCCTTCCTGCTCAACGCATCTGCCACCACGTTCGCCTTACCAGGGTGATACTGAATACTAACATTATAGTCCTTCAACAACTCCAACCACCGGCGTTGCCTCAGATTCAACTCCTTTTGGGTGAACAGATACTTGAGACTTTTATGATCAGTGAAGACCTCACAGTGCTCGCCATACAAGTAATGCCGCCATAACTTCAAAGCAAAGACCACTGCGGCAAGCTCTAAGTCATGCGTAGAGTAATTCTTCTTATAATCCTTCAATTGCCGTGGAGCATAAGCAATTACCCTACCATGCTGCATCAACACACAACTTAACCAATTGTGCGATGCGTCACTGTAGATCACGAATCTTTCCCCCATCACTGGAAGGGCAAGGATAAGAGTCGACATCAACCTCTGTCTCAACTCATCGAAACTCCTCTGACAATCCTCACTTCAGATAAACTTAAATCCCTTTCAAGTCAATCGAGTGAGGGGTGTGAAAAGCTTCGCAAAGTCCTCCACAAGCCGACGGTAGTATCCAGCAAGCCCAAGGAAACTCCTCACCTCCGTCACCGTCGTCGGTCTTGGCCAATCCCGAATAGCATCAATCTTCTTCGGGTCCACTGCTACTCCATCTGCAGAAATCACATGGCCCAAGAAAGAAACCTCCCGTAACCAGAACTCGTACTTCTTCAACTTAGTATACAACTTCTTCTCTCTCAGAAGCTGTAGCACAATCCTCAAGTGCTCCTCATGTTCGGCATCATTCCGGGAGTATATCAAAATATCATCAATGAAGATAACCACGAATCTATCCACGAACGGCTTGAACACTTTGTTCATCAAATCCATAAATTCGGCAGGGGCATTTGTCAATCCAAAAGGCATCACGGTAAACTCATAATGCCTATACCGAGTCCGAAAAGCTATCTTGGGAACATCCTCAGCCCCCACCCTCAGCTGGTGGTAACCTGACTGGAGATCAATCTTCGAGAAGACACAAGATCCTTGCAGCTGATCAAACATATCATCAATGTACGACAAAAGATACTTGTTTTTGATAGTCACTTTATTCAGCTCCTGAAATCCACACACAATCTAAGTGAACCATCATTCTTCTTCACGAATAATACCGGTGCTCTCCAAGGCGATACACTGGGTCTCACATACCCTTATCCATCAGATCCTGAAGCTGCGCCTTTAGCTCTCTCAGCTCTTATGGTGCCATCCAGTAGGGTGCCTTCGAGATTGGTGCAGTTTCAGGAACTACATCAATCACAAACTCAATCTCTCTCTCCGGCGGCATCGTCGTCAACTCCGGAGGAAAAACATTCGAAAACTCTCGGACTATAGGAATATCCTCTCCAGGCGCCGCCGTAGGCACCTCTACAACCGTCGCCAGAAAAGGAACACATCCTCTACTCATCAGTTGTCGAGCTCTCGTCGACGATATCCAAGTGGCAAACAACGTACTCCCGCAGCCTCTAAAAGTGAACTCCTCCTGGCCTGGCTCGCGGAATGTCACAGTCGTCGCTCCACAATCAATAGTAGAATAGTACCACGCCAGTCAATTGATGCCGAGCACAACGTCAAAGTCCTGCAACTGCCCTAAGACCTACAGGTCTGTAGGCATGATCCACGAGTCCAACTGTACCGGACACGACCAACAACACTCAGCTACCTGCAAAACATGGTCGGGAATCTGCACCTCTCGTGCATGCAACAACGGCCCTACCTCTAGACCATACAATGATGCAAATGCTCGGCTAACAAAAGAATGTGATGCGCCGGTATAAAAAAGTGTACGAGCTCTAATGCCAGAAATCAAAATGATACCTGCCACCACTTAGTCGGCTGCTGTAAAGTCCTCCACCTGAGCTGCATAAACCCTGCCACTCGAAGCCTGCTGTCGCCGCTCACCCTGCCGCGGCACACTAAAATAAGTGGGTTCCGACGTCGAAATTGACACTTCCGGGAATCCGGATCCAAACAATTATCCGACGATAATTGTTTGTTTATGTAATCTTGTTTTTGCTGCCAAGTCACACTAAAATAGGTGTTTTGTGGCAGGGGATGACTCGTATCTTGAGTCGGTGTGTCCCGGGACAGTTCGTGGGTTCCGGCGGAGTTCCGGTGAGGTTTTCGGGACTTCCGGCGTGTGCAGCAATCGGTTTGGGAAACCGATTCCCGTGGGTTTATTTGTGGGGTTATGCGTTTAGTATTTCTTAGTTGTGGGTTAGACACTAACCCGGTGGACCTTCCTTAGGTCCAGTTGACTTTCTTTCGCAATTAGGAGGCAGGCGCGACATCCTTACAGGTGGGTATTTCGATCCGAAGTCGGTACAGTGGTGCACGCTCGGTGATGGTTTCTTACCTTTGCTCTCTCGTTACTATCTAGCATATATATATCTTGATATAGTGTTGAGCCTAGCACCATGTTGTTTCGGTTACTC
Source organism: Ananas comosus (assembly GCF_001540865.1). NCBI lineage: Eukaryota > Viridiplantae > Streptophyta > Magnoliopsida > Poales > Bromeliaceae > Ananas > Ananas comosus. Next base: position 3,983,957 of record NC_033622.1, on the reverse strand, counting down.
TCTACTCGGTTGTTCTCTTTATATTTAGTATCATGAGTCGGAGTAGAGTAGTTATACCATGTTTCTTTGTTGCTCTACTTAGCTATTCTGCATATCCTGTATCATATTTAGAATAGAGCGGTTTCGTGAATTCTTGTGAGATGGGTGACCTAGTCGGTCGTTTCCTTGACTTCTGTCGTTTGATGACCTTTGTGGTCGGTGTACCCTGAGGGGTAGGATTGTTGGCTAGTGGCTGACGGTAGTTCTAGACTATACACTCAGATGACTTGTTGATCGATTCTTGCATATATACAGTAGTTGACTTATTGATCAGTATTTACACACTTTTGGTAGGATGTTGAGTTGTTCCATCCTAGTTGACCTGAATTGTCGGTTCGTTTACTTCCTTACAGTGGATGACCTTTTGGTCGGTTAGCCCGAGGGGCGGTGATTGTTGGCTGGTTGCCGACGGTTAGCCTTTGAGCATATAAGCATTGATCGCCCGACTCGTTCGCATTTCACGAACACAAGCGGTCTGATCCACCGCGGCCGGGTGTTCTTTTCTGGAAAAGTGGTTGCAAGTGCCAACCCGTGAGCCCAGCGGTCAGGACTGGGTTATATGCAGGTAGAGTGGTAGTGGGCATTTGCCTGAGGTCCTTAGACCGACACGGCAGTTTAGATTGGGTATTTTTGGACTTCTTGTCCGGTTGACGCATATAGCTATAGTAGCGGTTATTGCTTATATACCTTCAGTTCTTTCGTTACATTGTCTTGCTACTATAGTTTTGTTGCATATATACATTCAGTCGTTCATTCAGTAGCGGTAGATGTACTTTCATTTATATATATCTCTCTTTCGTTTATTATTGTTGCTACTGTATTTCCACTGACCCGTATTATTGTATAGCTCTTCCTAATCCGGTGAGTACTTCTCGCCTTCGTCGGCTTGCGGTACCCACTGGGAGGGGAGACATGTTTACATGTTCTCACCTCCCCCACCATTTTTCAGGTATTGCGGGCGGTGAGGTTGAGACGAGACGTGAGACACGTTCGTAGCGGTCGATAGAGCTCCTGACCCGGTTTGTGCAGTCTAGTTACTACCTTCGTTATTTCTGTTGATATGACTTAGACCTCTATATGGTTCAGTATTTCATTCTGTTAAAATATTCAAGATTTCAGTTGGTTTTCCGAATGAGACAAGGATTTCTAGATTTTGTAAAATAAAAGGTTTTCTACCCCTCGTTGTAGCGTTTTTAAAAGATAAAAGTTTCCGTGTAGGGAACAATTTTCAAAAAGTTTTCTGTGAAATTATGTTTAGACATTGAATGCAAATCTGTGATGTGAATGGTGAATGTATGAATGTATAGTTATCTCTATATTCATTTAGTTGTTGTTGTATCCAGTTTGTACTTTTGTACTTGTGCGACGCCGTGCAAATACAGGAAAGACTCTGTCCGTGTGAATAGTGAATTTTCTGTATTTGTGGCGGATCTGGCATACCCTGGGGTCAGGTTATTAAAAAAAAAAAAAATTTTTAGTCATTTTTCGCTGTGCTTTTAAACAAAAAGGGACCCCCGGGGCGTGACATCCCTTCATCCAAGGGCCGAAAACCTAATAGCAAGCGGTTTGTTCTATTAATAGTATAGTAGCCTAATTCTATATATATAGTCTATACTTATAAGAGTATAGACCCTTTATACTTATAAATTTTCAGCCGCTTGATGTACGATTACAATGATAGTGGTCCCCTAAGATTGAGTTGGTGGTTCGTTGAATAGTCTGATTTAACAGATGAAAATGGTTAAAGGATAAATCTAACGGTCGAAAACTTATGAGTATAAAGGGGTTTATACTCATAAAAGTATATATCGTAGCCAAACTCTCTCTCTCTCTCTCTCTCTATATATATATATATAGAGTTGAGCTAGAATACTATCGATAGCAAACGAGCTCCGTTGCCACCCATTTGTTTTCGATGATGGAGCTTCCAAATCGACGATCGGCACCGTGAACATGATCTATACCACTTGAAGTGTTTAGAAATCAAATTTCATACATTTCCGATATTATTTTCTTATCTATTGAGTGGACACAAAAATGAACGGCTGAAAATGATTATTCTTTAAAAAATAATGATAGGAGTCTTGTAATCAAGATCAAGAGTATAGATCTTGTTTTAAATAGTTTAAAGAATTTTCTAACAAAAATTCAATTGATTTGGGTACCTTTACGCCGTTAAACGAGAAAAAGCCTCATATCTACCATCAAAATTACAAATTTTGAAACACTTTGATCGTTAGGCAAATGATGTCGAAAAGATTTGAAATTTGATTTCTAAACACTTCAAGTGGTATAGATCATGTTCAACGGT
>NC_033622.1:3980320-3980688 GCF_001540865.1 Ananas comosus | reverse complement strand
TATTAAATTTTCATGTAATTTGGATACTTCTACACCGTTGAACTTAAAAATGTGCCACATCGGCCATTAAAATAGTCATTTTTGAGACCTTTTGATAGCTTAGTAAATGATATCAAAAAATTATAAAATTTGGTTTCTAGATAGTTCCAATAGGGTAGATTATACCTTACGGAGCCGATCGTCAAATCGGATGTCTTATCATCGAAAACAATTTACAAGCACGGAGGTCCCCGTACTTTCGAAAGTATAGTAGACGCACTCTATATATATATATATGTATGTATATATATATGTATATATATATATATGTATGTATATATATATATATATATATATATATATGTATGTATATATATGTATGTATGTAT
>NC_033622.1:3972480-3976432 GCF_001540865.1 Ananas comosus | reverse complement strand
ATGCGATACTAACCATCGGTGATGCTCAACACCTGTCTCTACGAGACCCTGTCGCTGCCGTCCTACAAGGGACCCTAGCGATCGATGTTCCCAGCAACACCCGATTACTTGTCTCATTGAGACTCCGGCGCACCTGTCATCAATTAACTGGACAAGCATACTATTCCAAGGTTGCACAATAAGCCAAGTCGCAACCTTATACGCTATCACATACGGTGACAATCAAAGCCAACAACCAGGCTCAAGTCGCTCAACCACTGATTCTAAACCTCACGACAACAGACCGAGACTACTAAATAACCAAACCCTTTTAGTTGTGGAAGGCACAACTAAAGAATTAAGAACACCCAGACTCGAACCAACGTCAGAACCATCAGCAGTGACGATAAGTCAACTGCACAAAACCTGCCAGGGAATAATCCAAGGCTCACTACATGGTCAAAGATGATCATCACTTAAGCTTTCTCCTCAGACAAGCTAGAGCGAATACTGACCCAATCCAAAAGTTCCAAACGGGAAATGGGTATTTCATCCTAACTTTCGATAGTACATTGTCTGCAGCCAATGTACTTACCAAAAGAAAAGCAAAATATCCAAAAATTCACTACCAACAACGAGTTGGAAGTGTGACACGTCGAAGTATCAAGCCACCTGATACCTCTTCACTGAACCAAGAGTTCACAACCAGTACATCGACTTTACAAGTCGACATTCGAAATCAGAACGACCCTGAACCGACTCACAGGGAGTCCTATAACTTTCACATCCGAAAGCTGCTAGCGACACTAAGCCGCGCACCGTACTAACTGAGGCTTTAGAAAACGGTTTCTCTAACCGATTTCCACACCTTAACCGAGCTATAGTCAAAGCTCCGAGAATTCCGACAATAACCTGGAGTCTCTCGAATCAAGACGGATCCTACTAAACCATCTACTATCCCCTGACACCAATTTAGGTGTTAGAACAATCGCATACGATGTATATATCAACAGGGACCTGACACGAAAACTGTGTCTTTCCGACTCTAGTAGGAAGAATGAACGAGGTAAAGGTCAAAAGACCCGAATCGCTAATTCCAATCAGCAATCAAGGAGGATAGGTAGGCATCACAACCCCACCCAAAGATCTGCGGAAGCAACACTAACAATGCAGCCGCCAAAACGACCGCTATCCAAACCCTGGGCTACGCCCTAGTAGCCCTACTGAAGTCACGATGGAAACTGATCACAGTGCCGTCTCCGTAGAGACACTCGCAACAGCTCTCGTGTCCTAAGTAGAAAGAGTGGCCTGGGCGTCGGCAACTATGACACTCCCCGAAAATCTCACTTGGCCCTTCAAGGTCCCACCTGACAGGAGTGGCAACACCTGGGGGACGTCGCCCTACCACTCGATGTCCGAAAATGTACACCGCCACTACTCTCGACTTAGACACCAGCTTGTGCGAACCGTAACACATACAGAAACACCATGCACTTCGAGTTTACCAAACTCGAATGCACACCGGGACACAAGCCCAAACCCCGCACTCACGTGGCTATACACCGTAGTCTTCCTATCGGTCAACCTAACCAATGGTTCAGTTTATTTGGTTCAGTTCATTTACTTTTCAAAACAATCTGTGAATGGTGTTGTGGTTGTAACTTGGCTCTGATACCACTTTAATCTGTCACGCCCCGGGGTCCCTTTTTGTTTGAACACAGCGAAAAAAGCGTCTAAATTTTTTTTTTTTGAAAACCTGACCCCAGAGTATGCCAGATCCGCCACAAATACAGGGATTCCACTGTTCACACGGACAGAGTCTCCCCTGTATTTGCACGGCGTCGCACAANTTATCACATCTAGTACAGATTGCCTTGGCTAGCGGCTTAGCCTGCAGGATAGTAGCTTTTGTTGAATGTTCATGTCTCCGGGGGCATGAAAGCTTTCGTATCCTCGGATCGAGATATATATATGAACTATCTAGAAACCAAATTTCATAATTTTTTGACTTCGTTTGCCTAGTGAACGAGTAGCCTCAAAATGAATGGCTGAAAATAAAAATCTCATAAAAAATAATGATAAAGGACTCAAATTTCAAATCGGAGGTATTGATCTTGCTATCGACGTTAAGTAGAATTTTTTATTAAATTTTCATGTAATTTGGATACTTCTACACCGTTGAACTTAAAAATGTGCCACATCGGCCATTAAAATAGTCATTTTTGAGACCTTTTGATAGCTTAGTAAATGATATCAAAAAATTATAAAATTTGGTTTCTAGATAGTTCCAATAGGGTAGATTATACCTTACGGAGCCGATCGTCAAATCGGATGTCTTATCATCGAAAACAATTTACAAGCACGGAGGTCCCCGTACTTTCGAAAGTATAGTAGACGCACTCTATATATATATATATATATATATACATATATGTATGTCACGCCCCGTGGTCCCTTTTTGTTTCAACACAGCGGAAAAAGCGTCTAAATTTTTTTTTTTTGAAAATCTAACCCCAGAGTATGCTAGATCCGCCACAAATACAGGGATTCCACTGTTCACACGGACAGAGTCTCCCCTGTATTTGCACGGCGTCGCACAAGTACAACAGTACAAACAGGATACAACCACAACTAAATGAATATAGAAATAACTATACATTCATACATTCATACATTCATACATTCACCATTCACATTTATACATTCAACATTTGAACATAAATCCATAGAAAATCTTTTGAAAACTGTTTCCTACTCAGAAACCTTTATTCTTTAAAAACGCTACTACGAGGAGTAGAAAACCTTTCATTTTACAAAATCCTTTTATTACATTCATGAAAATTCACATTTTCAAATGTAAATGAATACTGAACCATATGAGCTAACTATCAACAGAAATAATAAGGGTAATAACTAAACCGAAATAATCTGGGTCGGAGGCTCTATCGACCGCTACGTATCTCACGTCTCGTCTCAACCCTCACCGCCCGCGATACCCTCACGTCTCGTCTCAACCCTGCGCAGACGGTGGGGCCGGCGGCGGAGGTCGCTGGGGCTCCGGGGAAGGGTGTCTCGGCCGTCCCAAAGTGGCGGCGGCAGTGCTAGCAGGGTGCTAAAGCTCCTGGGCCAGATCTGCCTAGATCTGGCCGCAGCCTGCCTAGGCGGCAGCGGCAGTGCGCAGGGACGACCGGGACGGCGCCGGGGCTTCGTCGGAGGTCGGGCATGGCCAGGGGATGGGGGCCCAAGGGTGATGATCTCCCAGGTGGTCCTCGGGCAGAGATGGAGAGGTGGATAGGTGGATTGGTTGAGAGAGAAGGATGGAGGGGGTGGCCGGGTTCTAGTTTTCTAGCGGCCGGGCACCTGCCGGCGGACGGGGTGAGAGCATGGCTAGGGCAGGGCTACTATGAGGTCGGCTAGGGCACAGGTGGGGCGCTGGGTTGAGTAGATCTAGGGTTTCGTGCATAGAAACCCTAGATGCACATTGTATACAAGGTGCAATTTTGCACAAAAGTCCACCGAAACTACAAATTTCAAACCTAGTCCTTCACAATGGGTAACAATCGCGTATTCGCACCTCCATATTCGATCTCGTGCGATTCGGTACATATAATATGGGGACTTTTGCGAGAATTCCAATTAGTCACTTTAGACCCCTTTTCGAACATCATGCGATATTCGGCAATCCGTTCATCAGAATTCCGAACGGATTGCACCATCGCGTTCAGCACGACGGGGACCATAAACGTACGATTTTGGTTCACATCAATCGGTCACGGATTCGCGACGAAACCCATCCGCTCTCTTCCAAAAACCACACACATATACCAATGCGTAATCCCGCTAAATCCTAGATTCAAATTCAAATTTGAATCTCCTACCACTAGTAGGTACAGGTAACATCTCTCACCCATCTCCAGATCACTTGAACAAAGCACGAGGAGTTTTAAAAATGCACGAATAGCAAAGAGCAGAA